>NW_026099397.1:32500-35000 GCF_024542735.1 Bombus huntii
AACCGCCCCAGGATTTGGGGGCATAGAAAAAACCAGTGGCCGTTGAAGGCGTAAGGTGAAATATGGCCTTTATTTCCTGTCTGACTTCGCTGTCCAGCAATCTTAAAACGCAGTCGCTCGGCGGGTTTACGAGAAGGTTATAGATATATCGGGGAAAGATGTACTTTATGATCAATTCTAGCTTCTGGCATGGTTTGAGAGAGAGCTTTCTAACCCTCCTCACCACACTCAGCAGCTCGGGAACAATTACGCCACAGTGTATGCCCTTCCATGGCCCCATTTTGGCACCTAGGTACCTGAAGGCCTCGTCGGGATCAATCGTTGGGATGGTGTTATTCCCAAGTTTAACTTTTGGTTCTTTAACGAACCAAGTTCGTCTTTCTGCGACTATTTGAAATATCTGACTTTTGTCCCGGGAGATGGTCATACCGAGGCCATTCAGATACTCGTTGAGCACATCCACTTGGCGCTGCGCTTCCCCGATATCGGCGCCGAGCAATACTACGTCGTCAGCGAAAGCCAGTACAGGGATCGTCCGTGAATCATTTATGTTTATCCCCCTGGTTTGATTCTCGATCAAATCCAGCAGTGGCTCCAAGCACAGATTGAATAGCAGCGGCGACAAAGGGTCGCCCTGCTTAACTCCCCTGAGGATCGTAATCTCGACCCCCATATTATTTTTAGTCTTGATCGTTGTCTTGCCCTCACTATACATACAACCAATCAAGTCGGTAATGGGGGTCGGCACTCCCTTCCTCCTCAGGCAGGGAACAATTGCCGAATGAGGCACTGTATCAAAGGCTTTTGAGATATCCACTATTGTGAATATCCCGCCTTTCTTTTTCTTACTATGATCCAAGGCAGCGCTCAACAGGTCTATGTTAATTTTACAGCCGCTCTCGGCGGTGAATCCTTTCTGCCTTGGATTCAATACAATGCCCCTTCTTATCCTCCCGTCAATAATGGAGGAGAAAATACGGCCGAGAATGGGGCCAATAGTTATTGGCCTCCAATTCTCGACCAGGCTGCTATTCTTGTTTGCTTTTGGAATTAATGTTGTTCTATTTTCCTTCCATATAGGAGGAAAATAGGAATAATAAATCAAGATGTTGTATAGCTTAGTTAATATTATAGGCAGGCCGGGGATCAGAAGGTGTTCCTTCTGGAAACCATCCGGTCCTGCCGCAGCCTTCATTCTTATTTTGCTTAGTTTCTCCGCCACATCCTCAACAGCAATTGGCGGGAAGATTTCGCATAAGGACAGCTCGGGGGCTCTACCTCCTGGGACAGGGACTTCGACAGGTCCTGTCTGGCCCCATAGATCCTCGTAGAGTCCCTTCACTTCCTCAGCACTAGGTGGATCCCTAGCCGGTTGGAGGAAGGCCTGATCATCATTTATAACAGCATCAGCCAACCTCTTTGGATTTTCAGTGAACAACTCCTGGCAACGTGCGAAGGAGTATCTCTTTCTAGCGTTTCTGTTCTTTCTATTGCTATTTTGGTGTGCAATCCGTCTATTGTTTTCGTTTCTTGCCCTCTTTTTGTTTTTATTAATTTCTTGTAGAGCTCCATAGAGCGTGCATTTTATAAAATCATTTATAGCGCTCTCAAGGGCTTCCCTATTTCCCTTGAGAGAGACCCAGATAGTCATCAGTCGAGTGTGGACCCACCTTAAAACAGGTGGCACCTCGACTTGTGTCGAAATAGCGGACTCCAATTGGAGTTTCCACTCTTGATATTCTGAACCGCTGATTCCAGGCTCTTCAAAGCACGCATTGCCTGGATCAACGGGATCGCACCCTCCCTCTGTCACCTGAGTTGGCTCTGTTTCCTCACCAATCAGTCTCAGCTTCTTTCGCTGATACCTGATTTGGTCGATCGTCTTGCTGGTGAGGATCTCGCTTATCATTTTATTGGGGAATTTGTGGTCCTTATAGGTCTCACAAAGTTCCCTTAATTGGGCCAACTCCTCCAACGTCCATTTTTTCTCAGGGGGGTCCGTTCCCCTTCTTTTGACGTTTCTTACGGCAGGGTGCGCATGCCGCTCGTGGGTAGACAGCCCTCTAAGCGTCCCAAAACTCATGGAGCAGGTTTCGCATCTGTGCGAGCCGCCAGCACTCTGACTCGTGCCTCTACAGTGAGGCAGGTGACATCTGGCCCCATGAAGCTTCGGGAAGCCTTTCCCACAGTCTTTGCATCTCCATTGGATGCGGGCTGTCACGTGATGTTGTTCCAGGTGCCGCCCTAGGTCTGATAACGACAAAAAGAAAAGGTCGATTTCCCTTTTCTGGCAGACAGGGCAGGCAACCTGGTCACCCACGATCGGTACCATTATTTCATTCGTGTCCGGGGATGTAGCCGGGTCGTCAACAGAAGTCCCCTCCAGAGCGGAAAAATCCGCCGCGGCGCCTCCGGGACCGAGAGACGCCGCGTCCGAGGCTCTATCAGAGTTTCGATTTACCATGATATTTTCTTAATTTTATTATTTTTATGTTACTTC
>NW_026099397.1:40000-50000 GCF_024542735.1 Bombus huntii
AGAACACTACGAGTATATACGTTCGATAACCGATACACGAAGCGGTGCATAAGCGGGCGGTCGCCCTCGTAAGGACGACTCACGACGCCGCGAGCACTCACGCAGGTCCGTGACCGGTTCTCTCCGCTCTTATTCGTATCCCTTCGTATACCTTCGTCCGACTCTGAAACGTTCTCTTATAATTTTTAAGAAGAACGACGGCGGGTTGTCAAGGCAAGAAGGGACAGAGAGAGACAGAGGTAGAGTTTCGTAGTCTCCCGTGAACACGATAGATTATATATCGAGCATGCGTACGACTTGCACGGTCTCTGCACGACCGCGACGAACGCCGACGAGCGTCCAACAATCGCTCGTACGTCGCGTATGTTCTCTCCGTCCGCTCTTATTCGTATCCTCGTTCTTGTACCTTCGTCCGACTCTGAAACGTTCTCTTATATAAAGAAGAACGACGGCGGGTTGTTAAGGCAAGAAGGGACAGAGAGAGACAGATACGGAGAGTAACGATACGCAACGCAAGCAGTCTTAGGTTTACGTGAGCAACCCTCAGCCAGGCGTGGTCCAGGAATTGTATCCGTGGACCGCAATGTGCGTTCGAAATGTCGATGTTCATGTGTCCTGCAGTTCACACGTTGACGCGCAATTAGCTGCGTTCTTCATCGACCCACGAGCCAAGTGATCCACCGTTCAGGGTAATCTTTTATAAATTTACAACAGTTCAATACTCAAATGTACTCTTCTCGGTTCTAGCGAAGCCGAGTTCCGTCACGTTCGACCAACGGGAATCGAACGCGCAGAAGTCGCCATAGGATTGACGACACAAAAACGTTCGAAAAAAAAAGAAAACGACGAACGCGCGAAGATACGCGCGTTCGCCGGCCGGGCGTAAAGTACATTATGATATATAACAACCATCGAGATCGAAGCTCCGTTCGTCAGGAAACGACGGGGATATATACACCCGATTCTGAATCCTCTGTACAGCACACGATCTCGCGAACGAGTAAGCACGGTGGCTAGCCCATGTTATATATGTGTTTGATTCTACTCTCTCGTCCAATTATTCAAGAAACAGCGCGCGTGCATCTCTCCATCGTTCGGGTGATAGTAAAGATTCGATGGGATTCGCGCGGCCGTCCGCCTCGAGCGGTCTTTCGTCCCAATATCCAGAAGCAGAGTTTGAAAAACTCTAGCGACGGCACGGGTGTCCGACTCACGACATCGAGGTTTCGAAGCCGGCGATCCCCTCCGAACGGATGGCGACCACGCGACCGACTGAAAGCATGAAAAATCGACGAAAGATAGAACACATCTCCGTTCGGGTGGTGTTTTTTCTTTAAAAAAAAAAAAAAAACAAAAATTCGATGGGACTCGCAGCCATCGTCCTCGCGCGGTCTTTCGTCCCGATATCCAGAAGCAGAGTTTGAAAAACTCTAGCGACGGCACGGGTGTCCGACTCACGACAACGAGGATAGACAGCCGGTCCCCTCCGAACGGGTTATGCGACGATAAACTCGATGAAACTTTAGTCTCGTTCAGGTAGTGTGTGTCTTGTAAATCAAAAATTCGATGGGACACGCATCCATCGTCCTCGCGCGGTCTTTCGTCCCAACATCCAGAAGCAGAGTTTGAAAAACTCTAGCGACGGCACGGGTGTCCGACTCACGACAACGAGGATAGACAGCCGGTCCCCTCTGAACGGTATATTATATATGAGATGATAGACGACAAACTGGATGAAACTTTAAGTCTCGTTCAGGTAGTGTGTAAATCAAAAATTCGATGGGACTCGCATCCGTCGTCCTCGCGCGGTCTTTCGTCCCGATATCCAGAAGCAGAGTTTGAAAAACTCTAGCGACGGCACGGGTGTCCGACTCACGACAACGAGGAAAGACAGCCGGTCCCCTCTGAACGGTATATTATATGAAACTTTAAGTCTCGTTCAGGTAGTGTGTAAGTCAAAAATTCGATGGGACTCGCATCCGTCGTCCTCGCGCGGTCTTTCGTCCCGATATCCAGAAGCAGAGTTTGAAAAACTCTAGCGACGGCACGGGTGTCCGACTCACGACAACGAGGATAGACAGCCGGTCCCCTCTGAACGGTATATAATATACATTATGCGACGGTAGACGATCAACTAGACGAAACTTTAGTCTCGTTCAGGTGGTGTAAAAAAAATTCGATGGGATACGCACGCACGGCTGTCGTCGTCCTCGAGCGGTCTTTCGTCCCAATATCCAGAAGCAGAGTTTGAAAAACTCTAGCGACGGCACGGGTGTCCGACTCACGACATCGAGGCTTCGAAGCCGGCGGCGTTCCCCTCTGAACGAACTTCGGCTAGACTAGTTACGAATCGTTGCTACACATCGTCTTCATCGTCGTCGTCGTCGACATCGACATCATCATCATCATCATATCATCATCATCATCATCATCGGTCATCGTCGCATAGCGGGCCAACATCCACGCGATGCGTCTTCGTTCTAGGTTACCCGATCCACGAGTATGTTACACGTGGTTTCGTTATTTCGAACGAAACGACATACGAAGAGCACACGCCCTTTGGGTAGGAAGCACGTTTCGAGAACGACGAGAGTTTCGATGAAAGAGACGAGAGAAGTCGACGCAGAAGGTATCCATGGATCTTCGAAGAGAACCTTCGAAGATGTATATCGGTATCCTTTCGCTCTGCGCGACTCGCTACAAGTTCTTTCGCTCTCGTCGACTCGTTCTAGACGCTTCGTTCGATCCCAAAGAGGAGTCTTCGATATGTCCCGTTGCTAGGAGGAGAACAAACGCAACACAGACCACGAAACATAGAAGAGAATAGGCGAGCATGATCACTCCGACACGAGGCACTTTAGAGATTTTCTTATTAGTTTGCATGGACTTTTATATTTCGTTTGTACGGTTTCCACGATGCAAATACGAAATACGAGATCGTGACGGCGGGTCTTTCTGTGTACGGCCTCTCGCAGGCGCCACGACTGCATTTCTCTTTACACCTGGTTTCCATCGTAATTTTTTCGTTTGATATCGAGCCTTAACTTTTGTTGGCTCTTTCGAAGCTAGAGTTCCCTTTTATTAGAATTTCATATATATATATATATATTATATGTTATATGTTTTATTCGGAGACGGCGGGTCTTTCTGTTTACGACCTCACGCAGGCGCCTCGAATAAGTTTCATTCGCATTTCGTTTTTATACTTGTATATATATATCTCTTCATCCCGATGATCGAGAGAGAGTGCCACCTTCTCTTCGTATAATTCCGTAGCTGGAGGGTCGTCTCCTCCTTAAGAATATTTCTATTCGTGCCAACGGAGGTTGCCAAGCTCCCTGGCGTTTTCGTTTGTTAAAGTATATAGCTTGTTAATACGTCGTATATACTTTCGTCGATACAGGAGGAGTACGGCTCCTTACCGACCATTGTGATATATATTTCATAGTTTTTATATGTGTTCAAGTCAAATTCTTTTGGTATCGTATCGTTAATGATCCTTCCGCAGGTTCACCTACGGAAACCTTGTTACGACTTTTACTTCCTCTAAATGATCAAGTTTGGTCATCTTCCCGGTAACATCGGCAATGCTTATCACATTGGCCGCGCACCAGTCCGAAGACCTCACTAAATCATTCAATCGGTAGTAGCGACGGGCGGTGTGTACAAAGGGCAGGGACGTAATCAACGCGAGCTTATGACTCGCGCTTACTGGGAATTCCTCGTTCATGGGGAATAATTGCAAGCCCCAATCCCTAGCACGAAGGAGGTTCAGCGGGTTACCCGGGCCTTTCGGCCAGGGAAAACACGCTGATTCCTTCAGTGTAGCGCGCGTGCGGCCCAGAACATCTAAGGGCATCACAGACCTGTTATTGCTCAATCTCGTGCGGCTAGAAGCCGCCTGTTCCTCTAAGAAGATTTGTTTGTACGTTGGTAGTAAAAACCCACCGACCGAAGCCGGGGGCCTTCGAGATACCATAAGTTACGTCTATTTAGCAGGCTAGAGTCTCGTTCGTTATCGGAATTAACCAGACAAATCGCTCCACCAACTAAGAACGGCCATGCACCACCACCCACCGAATCAAGAAAGAGCTATCAATCTGTCAATCCTTCCGGTGTCCGGGCCTGGTGAGGTTTCCCGTGTTGAGTCAAATTAAGCCGCAGGCTCCACTCCTGGTGGTGCCCTTCCGTCAATTCCTTTAAGTTTCAGCTTTGCAACCATACTTCCCCCGGAACCCAAAAGCTTTGGTTTCCCGGAAGCTGCCCGCCGAGTCATCGGAGGAACTTCGGCGGATCGCTGGCTGGCATCGTTTATGGTTAGAACTAGGGCGGTATCTGATCGCCTTCGAACCTCTAACTTTCGTTCTTGATTAATGAAAACATTTTTGGCAAATGCTTTCGCTTCTGTCCGTCTTGCGACGATCCAAGAATTTCACCTCTAACGTCGCAATACGAATGCCCCCATCTGTCCCTATTAATCATTACCTCGGGGCTCCGAAAACCAACAAAATAGAACCGAGGTCCTATTCCATTATTCCATGCACACAGTATTCAGGCGAAGGTAGCCTGCTTTAAGCACTCTAATTTGTTCAAAGTAAACGTATCGGCCCACCTCGACACTCAGTGAAGAGCACCGCGATGGGATATTAGTTGGACCGCCCGCGAGGAGCTAAGCCCACCGATAGGACGTACCACATAATGCCAGTTAAACACCGCGAGCGGTGAACCGACACTGTGACACACAGATTCAACTACGAGCTTTTTAACCGCAACAACTTTAATATACGCTATTGGAGCTGGAATTACCGCGGCTGCTGGCACCAGACTTGCCCTCCAATTGGTCCTCGTTAAAGGATTTAAAGTGTACTCATTCCGATTACGGGGCCTCGGATGAGTCCCGTATCGTTATTTTTCGTCACTACCTCCCCGTGCCGGGAGTGGGTAATTTGCGCGCCTGCTGCCTTCCTTGGATGTGGTAGCTGTTTCTCAGGCTCCCTCTCCGGAATCGAACCCTGATTCCCCGTTACCCGTTACAACCATGGTAGGCGCAGAACCTACCATCGACAGTTGATAAGGCAGACATTTGAAAGATGCGTCGCCGGTGCTAGATGACCATGCGATCAGCACAAAGTTATTCAGAGTCACCAAAACAAACGATGGACGGACAGACGAGCCATCCGCCACCGATTGGTTTTGATCTAATAAAAGCATTCCTACCATCTCTGGTCGGAATCTGTTTGCATGTATTAGCTCTAGAATTACCACAGTTATCCAAGTAAATGTAGGTATGATCTAAGAAACCATAACTGATTTAATGAGCCATTCGCGGTTTCACCTTAATGCGGCATGTACTGAGACATGCATGGCTTAATCTTTGAGACAAGCATATGACTACTGGCAGGATCAACCAGGGATCTTATTCGTATAACAATTCTTATAAATTTCGTTTAAGTTCTCTTCGTGTCGTAGGTGGGACGTAAGCACCGTACGACGAGACTTTTCGTTCTTAAGATAGATATATCTATAAAATATATCTCCTAGCGACGTTCGAGATACACCCATAGTTCAGTAATAATCTTCGAACGCCGCTCGCAGCCACTTTGTAATTCTCAACTCCACCTCCTCTCTTCTCTCTCTCTCTTTCTCATAGTCTTATATAAAATGTTTAGAATCGTACTTCTAAAGGAACATTTCCATAATGCTGTCTTCGTGTAAAAAGACTTATTAGAATATCTTAGCGGTAAAGCACGTATACGCACCTCACGCTGAACGAACAAGCGCGTATCCCAGTGCGTCGCGCTGGACATACCGTAAGAATATTCTTTCAATCGGTAGAACATTTTCGGCAGAAGACATACTACGCAAAGATAGTACGCTCCTACCGCCTCATCGGATACTTCTGCGAAAGCAGAAGTTTTTATAGAAAGCAGACGGTTATACTCTTTTGAATGAATCGATGCTCAGTTAGTACAAGCACACACGCATCTAACAATTTTTGTTAGAATACGTACACACAGGTCACCAGCTTCCCGACTCAGGGGAACCTTGCCACGATATTTGGTCATTACGTCCAGGACAGCGACCCGCGGCGCAGCAGTGTAGAGAAAAAACCAGAACGAGAACGGAGGAACAGTCGAGAAATAGCGTAAAATACACTAAGACTCGAGGAGCGGTGACTGAATTCTCAACCGAGGCCGTAGAATAGCCACGCGCTCAACGCTGTTCCGACCGAACCGTCCGGCTCGACGTCTCTCTTATAGATACGAAAGCGCCAGCCGGAAGGCCGGCGCCGGCCGGGCTAGCGGCCGCGCGCTTACGGTGCAAAACCTCCGTAGCAACGTACCGTTCGGAAGGGACGCTGGAACTTAGTCTCGCGAACGCTCGATCACTACTATACAAAGCCAATATCCAACCATCGAAATACATTACCAGACGTTTTATTAACATAATAGAAATGCATTTTTACCAAAAAATTAATTTTTTTTTTCACCGAAAAATTGCATCAGTAAACATACTCTTTTATCGAATACGGACAAAAAATAAGTTTATAATCAATTACAATACGTTAAAATAAGTAGAAATATGCAAAAAAATATATACCTTGTAACGTTAATTAACGAAAAAATTAGAAAAATATCCCAGTCGTGTCAGTTCGACGAACGCTAATTTTTTGAAAAAATCGATAAAAATGTTTAATCCCGACGTATCTAATAGAGATAGAACGATTCCCGTAAAAAAATTTATACCTTGTAACGCTTTTTAACGAATAAACTCGAAAAAACTTTTTCGCCCTCGGAATTTTTCTAAGTCCCAACGTACCGGCTCGGAATTTTTCTATGTTCCAACGACCGGTCGTGTCGGTCCAAACGTTTTTATATCCGTCTGCCGACGATATAAACGCTTAATCCCGACGTATTTTATCGAGTTATAACGATTTCTTGAAAAATATTCGTACGTTATAACGCTTTTTAACGAATTAATCGAAAAAGAGTGTTCGGTCCGAAAATTTTCTAAGTACGAACGACCGGCCGCATAGGTCCGTTTTTAAAAATCGTTCTCGGACGGAAATAAACCATTAATCCCGACGTATTTCGTCGAGTTACGTCGATTTATGCAAAAAAATTCATACCTTGTAACGCTTTTTAACGAATAAACTCGAAAAAACTTTTTCGCCCTCGGAATTTTTCTAAGTCCCAACGTACCGGCTCGGAATTTTTCTATGTTCCAACGACCGGTCGTGTCGGTCCAAACGTTTTTATATCCGTCTGCCGACGATATAAACGCTTAATCCCGACGTATTTTATCGAGTTATAACGATTTCTTGAAAAATATTCGTACGTTATAACGCTTTTTAACGAATTAATCGAAAAAGAGTGTTCGGTCCGAAAATTTTCTAAGTACGAACGACCGGCCGCATAGGTCCGTTTTTAAAAATCGTTCTCGGACGGAAATAAACCATTAATCCCGACGTATTTCGTCGAGTTACGTCGATTTATGCAAAAAAATTCATACCTTGTAACGCTTTTTAACGAATAAACTCGAAAAAACTTTTTCGCCCTCGGAATTTTTCTAAGTCCCAACGTACCGGCTCGGAATTTTTCTATGTTCCAACGACCGGTCGTGTCGGTCCAAACGTTTTTATATCCGTCTGCCGACGATATAAACGCTTAATCCCGACGTATTTTATCGAGTTATAACGATTTCTTGAAAAATATTCGTACGTTATAACGCTTTTTAACGAATTAATCGAAAAAGAGTGTTCGGTCCGAAAATTTTCTAAGTACGAACGACCGGCCGCATAGGTCCGTTTTTAAAAATCGTTCTCGGACGGAAATAAACCATTAATCCCGACGTATTTCGTCGAGTTACGTCGATTTATGCAAAAAAATTCATACCTTGTAACGCTTTTTAACGAATAAACTCGAAAAAACTTTTTCGCCCTCGGAATTTTTCTAAGTCCCAACGTACCGGCTCGGAATTTTTCTATGTTCCAACGACCGGTCGTGTCGGTCCAAACGTTTTTATATCCGTCTGCCGACGATATAAACGCTTAATCCCGACGTATTTTATCGAGTTATAACGATTTCTTGAAAAATATTCGTACGTTATAACGCTTTTTAACGAATTAATCGAAAAAGAGTGTTCGGTCCGAAAATTTTCTAAGTACGAACGACCGGCCGCATAGGTCCGTTTTTAAAAATCGTTCTCGGACGGAAATAAACCATTAATCCCGACGTATTTCGTCGAGTTACGTCGATTTATGCAAAAAAATTCATACCTTGTAACGCTTTTTAACGAATAAACTCGAAAAAACTTTTTCGCCCTCGGAATTTTTCTAAGTCCCAACGTACCGGCTCGGAATTTTTCTATGTTCCAACGACCGGTCGTGTCGGTCCAAACGTTTTTATATCCGTCTGCCGACGATATAAACGCTTAATCCCGACGTATTTTATCGAGTTATAACGATTTCTTGAAAAATATTCGTACGTTATAACGCTTTTTAACGAATTAATCGAAAAAGAGTGTTCGGTCCGAAAATTTTCTAAGTACGAACGACCGGCCGCATAGGTCCGTTTTTAAAAATCGTTCTCGGACGGAAATAAACCATTAATCCCGACGTATTTCGTCGAGTTACGTCGATTTATGCAAAAAAATTCATACCTTGTAACGCTTTTTAACGAATAAACTCGAAAAAACTTTTTCGCCCTCGGAATTTTTCTAAGTCCCAACGTACCGGCTCGGAATTTTTCTATGTTCCAACGACCGGTCGTGTCGGTCCAAACGTTTTTATATCCGTCTGCCGACGATATAAACGCTTAATCCCGACGTATTTTATCGAGTTATAACGATTTCTTGAAAAATATTCGTACGTTATAACGCTTTTTAACGAATTAATCGAAAAAGAGTGTTCGGTCCGAAAATTTTCTAAGTACGAACGACCGGCCGCATAGGTCCGTTTTTAAAAATCGTTCTCGGACGGAAATAAACCATTAATCCCGACGTATTTCGTCGAGTTACGTCGATTTATGCAAAAAAATTCATACCTTGTAACGCTTTTTAACGAATAAACTCGAAAAAACTTTTTCGCGCTCGGAATTTTTCTAAGTCCCAACGTACCGGCTCGGAATTTTTCTATGTTCCAACGACCGGTCGTGTCGGTCCAAACGTTTTTATATCCGTCTGCCGACGATATAAACGCTTAATCCCGACGTATTTTATCGAGTTATAACGATTTCTTGTAAAATATTCATACCTTCTAACACTTTTTAACGAGTTATTTGGAGGGGATCTTTCGGCCTTTTCGTAGCGGTGCGAAAAAATTCTAAGTTCCAACGTCCCAGTCACGTTGGTCCGGAGGATGAAATTTTTCAAAAAAATAAAGTGAAATCGCTACTTTCGACTAGATTTCGTTGAAACATAACGATTTCACACAAAATTTCTATACCTTATAACACTTTTTCCCGAGTTATTTCGAGTTGAACTTTCGGTACTTTCGTAACGGGGCGAAAAAATTCTAAGTTCCAACGTCCCGGTCACGTTGGTCCGGAGGGTGAAATTTTTTAAAAAAATAAAGTGAAATCGCTACTTTCGACTAGATTTCGTCGAAACGTAACGATTTCACGCAAAATTTCGATACGTTATAACGCTTTTTAGCGAGTTATTTCGAGTTGAACTTTCGGTACTTTCGTAACGGGGCGAAAAAATTCTAAGTTCCAACGTCCCGGTCAGGTTGGTCCGGAGGATGAAATTTTTTAAAAAAATAAAGTGAAATCGTTACGTTCGACTAGATTTCGTCGATACGTAACGATTTCACGCAAAATTTCGATACGTTATAACGCTTTTTAGCGAGTTATTTCGAGTTGAACTTTCGGTACTTTCGTAACGGGGCGAAAAAATTCTAAGTTCCAACGTCCCGGTCACGTTGGTCCGGAGGGTGAAATTTTTTAAAAAAATAAAGTGAAATCGCTACTTTCGACTAGATTTCGTCGATACGTAACGA
>NW_026099397.1:55000-65000 GCF_024542735.1 Bombus huntii
TTCTGTATTGCTTGCCTGGCGATTTCCTTTTCGCTGCTTGCGTCGTCTTGGCCTTTTCGCCATTTGTATTTCCTTGCTCGGGCTTCGATGAGGAGGTCGATCGGGATGACTCCGGCGATGACCTGGAGGGCCTCTGTTGATGTTGTCCTATAGGCCTTTGTCACTCGGAGGAGTGCCATCCTCTGCGATCTTATGAGCCTGTTCCTTGCTTTTCCTTTCAGCAGGTCGCTCCATCCGGCTGCGGCATATGTGGTTATCGGTTCAAACAGCCCTTTGTACAGGGTACGCATGGCCGCGTGTCCGAGTCCCCACTTTGCCTTGGCCACTCTCGCGAGGCTGTTAAATAGTTTCTGGCACTTTTCCGTGGTCTCGTGTACATGCCTGTTTATTTTCAGGCCGCTTTCTAGGTACACTCCCAGGTACTTGATCGCCTGCTTCATTCTTATGCTTCTGCCATCGATTTTGATGATCGGTGGTCTCTCCGCATCCAGCTTGCCCTTCACGAGTAACATCTCTGTTTTCTCTGCCGACAGCGTGAGTTTCTTTCTGGCGCACCAAGTCGCAACGCGTGTGACTATGTTCTGTCCCTTTTCTTGCAGTTCGGTCCTCGCGTTCCCTGCGATCAGGATCACTATGTCATCCGCGTACGCGATCGGTTCACCCTCTGTCGCGCTTGCCGTGAGTTCGGCTAGCAGGTCGTCGAATATTAGGTTCCAAAAGCTTGGACCCAGTACCGACCCCTGCGGGCATCCCTTCGTGACGGGTTTGCTGACCGCGTCATTTTTCCCCGCGATTCGCACGGCTCTGTCCGAAAAGTAGCTCCTCGTCAGTCGATATAGGTTGGCGGGGCAGTCTCTTCTCTTCAACTCGTGGAGCACGTTGGGCCACCACACGTTGTCAAATGCTCCTGATATGTCGAGTGCGATTGCGAGTACGTACTTTTCCTCGCTCATTCGCTCGACTATCTCGCGGAATTTTGCGATCGCGTCCACCGTAGATCTTCCGGGTCGGAATCCGTACTGCCTGTCCGAGGTTAAGGCGTGGTCGTGGAACATCGTTGCCATCCTAGTAGCCATCAGTCTTTCCAGCAGCTTGCCCACCATCGATAGTAGGCAAATCGGCCTGTAGGACTTCGGGCTACTCTTATCCCGTTCTGGTCCCTTCGGGATAGTGATGACGTTCCCCAGTTTCCAAACCTTTGGGAAGACTCCCCAGGTGAGGCAGCTGTTCATGAGCCTGAGGAGTTCCTGATGGATTCCACCCCAGGCGCGCTGAATCACCTCGGCCTCGACTAGGTCGGGTCCAGGACATTTCCCCTTCGTTAGTCGTTTTACGGCGCCGCTGAGTTCCTCGTAGCGGAACTCTGGGGTGTCCTCGACGTTCGGAGGGGTTGTACTTTCTTGTCTGATCGCTGTCTGCTCCGGCGTGTCCGTTTCTTCCTCGTCGTCGGGTAGTAGGGCGGACAGCATCGCCGCCGCGGTCATTCGCCAGTTGGAGGTTTCTCCTTGTGGCGTCCGCAGGGTCGACACTGTTTCTTCCCTTCTCAGCTTGCCCGTAGCCGTTCGATAGGCGATGCCCCAGGGTTCTGCGTTGCCCTCCTTTGTTACAAAGTCCCTCCAGCTACGTATCTTGGCCTTGGTGATTGCCCTTACGTACTCTTTCCTAACCTCCCTGTACCGCAGCTTCTCCTGCTCCCTCGTTGCGGGGTCCCTGGTCCCCTGGTATTTTCTCCTTGCCCGGTAGACTCCCCTCTTTGCTCGTGTGAGCTCAGGCGTCCACCACGGCACCGATCTGTGATACCATTTCTTCCTCGGGATGGCGGCATCGCAGGCTCTTATGAGTACTTCCTGCATCTGCTCGGCCATTCGTTCAACCTCGCTCGGCTGCCGGAGGGTTTTCTCCCGGAGTGTCTTCTTCTCCTCTATGATCACTCTTTGGAAAACCTCCCAGTTGGCGTGCCGAGTATTGTATCTCCTTTCCTGAAGCTGCGGCGGAGTGCTCCCTTCGTTAAAATCGAGACGCGTCTCCAGTATTCTATGATCACTGGAGGTTCCGTCCTCGTGTACTTTCCATTCCCTCACGAGCGGTATTGCTTCCGGAGTCGTCATGGTCAAGTCTATGTTCGATCGCCCTCTAGTCGTTTCGAATGTGAACGCCTGTCCCGGTTTGTTGAGGATGTGGAGGTTATATTGTGCAATGATAGCCTCCAGGGCCTCACCTCTGTCGTCGATGTCCTTACTGCACCACAGCGGAGACTTGGCGTTGGAGTCCAGGCCAATGATGGCCTTCTTTCCTCTTAGCCTGTTCAGTACTTTATCTAATTGTTCGAGGCCGACTTCGATGTTCTCGGTCGGCGGAAAGTACTGGCTGACGAAGTATATCTCCGTCTCTCCGTCGCTTACTTGTACGCAAGCGCAGTGCGTTGTACATAGTCCGGCGATTTCGAGCGGCGTTAGCTCCTTCGATTTAACTCCTATTGCGGCCATTGGTGGGTCGCCCTTCGATCCTCGACAGGCGATCGAAATTCCTGTTCCGAGTCCGGGTATTTTTCCGTCAATGCTGTATGGCTCTTGCATTAGCAAGATTTCGTCGCCATCAGCCTCCATCTGCGTCCTGATTTCGTGGGGGACGGTTTTGGAACGCTGCATATTGTGCTGCAGGATCCTTATACCCCTTCTACCCCCATGTCCTCTTCCATTCTTGTTTGGGGCTTTATTCATAGGTCGTCCGTGCAATACTTATTTCCAGCGCCTTTTTGTACATAGGGCAGTCTACGTTAGAGGCCGCGTGATCGCCTTTTTTCCCTGCCTTCTTGCAGTTAACGCAGCCGGCGTTCTTGTTTTTGTTCGTGCACTCTTTAGTGCCATGTCCGCTTTCTGCGCAGTGTGCGCAGATTTCGTAGCCCAAGCGGCAGTATTTTGCCACGTGCCCGTAGCCTTGGCACTTGTAACAGCGGCTGACGGCTATGTAATCCCGAACCCGGCAAGCATTCCACGAGATGAATATCTTGCCGGTTAATAATTTATCTCTTACCTGGGGGGGTACTTCCAGTACCCAGTTAGTTTCCTGGGAGTCCTTGCGGCCTGTTCTGAAGCAGAATTTAATGGCTGCGACGTCTTCATCTGTTAGCCGCTCCTGGTTCTGCTTCTTGATACAGCCCGTTATTTCCTTCTCCGGCATTTCCCGCGGTACATCGTACAATATTACCCGGGGCAACCTCCTCTGCGGTGTGCTGGTTTTTAGGCCGGCCTCCTTTAGCTTGGCGTTCTCCGTGAACGCTTTTAGGCCTTCGGGGTTCGCTGTTTCCACTACTAGCCCGTTTCCGCTGATCTTCTTCACTGCGGTGATCTGGATACCCCTCTTACGTGGGTTCACCAGCGTGAAGACTGCCTCCCGTGCTTCCTCGCTCGTCTTTATCTCGGAGTCGGAAGACTCCGGTCGGATTATCACCGCGTTTGTAGGTGGTTTGACTGAGATTTGTCCCACTATGCTGTTCCTCATCTTGACTTTTTCCGCGTAGGAGGGCAGTTTTGGCTCCATCCTTGTCTTTACTGCCGTTTCAAGCCGCTTGCTGGTTTGCAGCGTCTTGTTGACGGCACTCAGTATCGCCATTTCTTTCTTTACCGCACCGGTGCTCTGATCCAGCTTCCCGGTGAGGTAGCTATTGTGGAGTAGGAGCTCTTCCACTATCCCTCTCATGTCCCGGAAGTACCGCATGATAGTTGCGGTTTGCTCCTTATTTACTTTCTTGTTTGGATCCAAACAGAAGGCTAACACGCCCTTCTCTATTTCCCCTGCCTGTGCTCTTAAGTCGGGCACGGCACGGGGTTCGTCTGCTGCTACGGGCGATTGCTGCTGCTTCGCCTCTTCTCCTTTTTCTTTCTCCTCTGTTCGCTTTCTTTTCTCCTGCAGCGGGCTTTTCCCCTCCACCTTTTGCGTTTTCAGTGGTTGGAGAACCACTCTTGCTTTGGTAGCAATTGGGGATTGACCCTTCGTAGCCATTCTGATCTTTCTTTTCTTTCTTTTAACCTTTTATCTTCGGAACGTCGGCGCTTCCGCTACCGCCGTCGTCAGTAAGTCCCACCGTCGGTAAGGCCCACCGTCGGTAAGACCCACCGCTGGTTAACTGTCTCACCGTCGGTAACCTGTCCCGGCGTCGGTAACTTATTCCACCGTCGGTATCTTATTCCACCGGTGGTAAGGTGGATTTGCGCGGCTAAGTCCCAACGGCGTATTATTTTACGCGCACAGACACTAAGATCCGGCGACGTATTGTTTTACGCGCACAGACACTAAGTCCCAGCGGCGTATTGTTTTGCGCGCACAGACACTAAGTCCGATGGCGTAGCGGCGACACTAGTCACGCACTTGTACTCGCACTGAACTATTATTTCCTCGCGCGCAGGCACTAAGTCCGGCGGCGTATTGCTTTTACCGCACGAGACGAAGTCCCAGCGGCGTATTGCTTTACGCTCGCAGACTAAGTCCCAGCGGCGTATTGTTTTACGCGCGCAGACACTAAGTCCCAGCGGCGTATTGTTTTACGCGCACAGGCACTAAGTCCCAGCGGCGTATTGTTTTACGCGTCCAGAAACTAAGTCCTAGCGGCGTATTGTTTTACGCGCACAGGCACTAAGTCCGAAGGCGTAACGGCGGCACTAGACAGGCACTCGCACTTGCACCGCACTATTATTTTCCTCGCGCGCGGACACTAAGTCCGGCAGCGTATTGCTTTTACCGCACGAGACAAAGTTCCAGCGGCGTATTGCTTTACGCTCGCAGACCAAGTCCCAGCGGCGTATTGTTTTACGCGCACAGACACCAAGTCCCAGCGGCGTATTGCTTTACGCGTCCAGACACTAAGTCCCAGCGGCGTATTGTTTTACGCGCACAGACGCTAAGTCCCAGCGGCGTATTGTTTTACGCGTCCAGACACTAAGTCCTAGCGGCGTATTGTTTTACGCGCACAGACACCAAGTCCGAAGGCGTAACGGCGGCACTAGCCCGGCACTCGCACTTGCACCGCACTATTATTTTCCTCACGCGCGGGCACCAAGTCCGGCGGCGTATTGCTTTACCGCATGAGACAAAGTCCCAGCGGCGTATTGCTTTACGCTCGCAGACCAAGTCCCAGCGGCGTATTGTTTTACGCGCACAGACACTAAGTCCCAGCGGCGTATTGCTTTACGCGTCCAGACACTAAGTCCTAGCGGCGTATTGTTTTACGCGCACAGACACCAAGTCCGAAGGCGTAACGGCGGCACTAGACAAGCACTCGCACTTGCACCGCACTATTATTTTCCTCACGCGCGGGCACTAAGTCCGGCGGCGTATTGCTTTTATTTATCTACTCGCGCGGGACAAAGTCCCAGCGGCGTATTGTTTTACTCGCCTGGGCTCTAAGTCCGAAGGCGTAATGACAGCACTAGTCGATCACTTGCACTAGCACTTCTCTGTGTTTCAAAACTGGCTGCTTTTTTTGCTGTGTCTTGATGTGTCACTTTGAGAACGTGGCACATAGACCGCAGCGTGTTGCTTTGCGGACGCGGATACACTAGGTACCGCTGCGAGCGGCTTCACGAACACCTGCACCGAGTCCCCCGGCGTATTGCTTTACGAACGCGGACGCTAGGCCCGCGGCGTGTTGCTTTACGAACGTTGGCGCGCAGTTGCAAAGTAGCCCGTGCGGCGGCGCTGCAGTCGCGCGTCCCAAGATGTCTTCCACTCTGCCCTAACCTCTGCCACGTTTTTCTATGTGCTCTCACGCTTCTATAAAAGCGATCTCCACTGTTCTTTATTACTACTTTTCTTCCCAAGCACTTTCACTCCACTTTTGCGTTATTTCCTCGCCCGATTTCTTTGCTTTTCCGCAAGAACTCGAACACCAAGTACGGAGCGACGTGAACGCGTGCACTCAGTATGCCGCCATCTTGTGGACTAGTAGATAGGGACAGAGGGAATCTCGTTAATCCATTCATGCGCGTCACTAATTAGATGACGAGGCATTTGGCTATAATCTGTGGTCCTCGATACGAGGACCATACTTCCGAGGTTTATCCCCCTCGTAGGGACATAAAATATAATATATTTGCTTCGTAACCCGAAGGTTACAGCAAATTTGATTTATTGCTTGGACGTAATGAGTTAATAAATAAATGGTATTGAATAAATAAATAAATAAATAAATAAATAAATAATGTTAAAAGCTGGGTCTACTTTTATGTGTCTAAAAATATGTTGCACATCTCAATGGAGCTTCTTAGGACATTCATAACAAGCGTCTTTATTGTTTTATTTCCAATACCCAAGCGCTTGAGGTTATACTCCGTGGAAGGCGTAATGGTGCCACGGCTGCCCAAGACCACCGGTATTACTTCACCCTTGCCGACATTAAATCTTGCCTTCAGGTGTTCGAGGCATGGTTGATACTTGTTGACCTTTTCTTTCTCCGCTCGCGAGAGGTAATCCTTATTCTCGTAGCGGACGGTAACGTCGACCACGAGAACCCTTTCCTCGTTTTTGATTACGAGGTCCGGCTTGAAAAGATCACCTCCCACCCGGAGCGTAGGTTCAACGAAAACTTCATTTTTAGCTCGTAAACTTTCGGCAAGGGTCATTTTTGCCTCGTCATGCCGCTTCATCCTCAGGCCCTTCGTGTACTGGCACAGCCCGAGTATATGTCCAAGTGTCTCGGGCTGGGCTCGACATTTTCTACAGTTAATGTCCAAATTTTTGTCGACCCGTGCCAGTACTGTTCTTGTTCCAACGGTATTGGTCCTGAGTTTGAGGGCATCTATAAATCTCGATGGCCTGAGCAGTTCGTATTCCTCAAGCCACACGTTGCCAGTTTTGTTTCTCGAGAAGTCAGGTACGCCCTGCCCCTGACTTCTCAGTTCTGCCCATTGCTTAGTATGTTCTGCTTTTAATCTCTTTCGGGCCCTTTCAATGTCTTCTACTGAGGCTGGCCAATTGATCCTCAGCGAGTTGGCCATTTTCTTAAGTTTATCGTTACATTTCTCATCAATCAGGCTGGACACCGCCGGATCGATCGAGCTTTTCATTTTAATAGCACTTTTAAGGGTGCCAAGTTTGACAATGTGTTCAAATCTTGGCAGCCCCAAACCGCCCCAGGATTTGGGGGCATAGAAAAAACCAGTGGCCGTTGAAGGCGTAAGGTGAAATATGGCCTTTATTTCCTGTCTGACTTCGCTGTCCAGCAATCTTAGAACGCAGTCGCTCGGCGGGTTTACGAGAAGGTTATAGATATATCGGGGAAAGATGTACTTTATGATCAATTCTAGCTTCTGGCATGGTTTGAGAGAGAGCTTTCTAACCCTCCTCACCACACTCAGCAGCTCGGGAACAATTACGCCACAGTGTATGCCCTTCCATGGCCCCATTTTGGCACCTAGGTACCTGAAGGCCTCGTCGGGATCGATCGTTGGGATGGTGTTATTCCCAAGTTTAACTTTTGGTTCTTTAACGAACCAAGTTCGTCTTTCTGCGACTATTTGAAATATCTGACTTTTGTCCCGGGAGATGGTCATACCGAGGCCATTCAGATACTCGTTGAGCATATCCACTTGGCGCTGCGCTTCCCCGATATCGGCGCCGAGCAATACTACGTCGTCAGCGAAAGCCAGTACAGGGATCGTCCGTGAATCATTTATGTTTATCCCCCTGGTTTGATTCTCGATCAAATCCAGCAGTGGCTCCAAGCACAGATTGAATAGCAGCGGCGACAGAGGGTCGCCCTGCTTAACTCCCCTGAGGATCGTAATCTCGACCCCCATATTATTTTTAGTCTTGATCGTTGTCTTGCCCTCACTATACATACAACCAATCAAGTCAGTAATGGGGGTCGGCACTCCCTTCCTCCTCAGGCAGGGAACAATTGCCGAATGAGGCACTGTATCAAAGGCTTTTGAGATATCCACTATTGTGAATATCCCGCCTTTCTTTTTCTTACTATGATCCAAGGCAGCGCTCAACAGGTCTATGTTAATTTTACAGCCGCTCTCGGCGGTGAATCCTTTCTGCCTTGGATTCAATACAATGCCCCTTCTTATCCTCCCGTCAATAATGGAGGAGAAAATACGGCCGAGAATGGGGCCAATAGTTATTGGCCTCCAATTCTCGGCCAGGCTGCTATTCTTGTTTGCTTTTGGAATTAATGTTGTTCTATTTTCCTTCCATATAGGAGGAAAATAGGAATAATAAATCAAGATGTTGTATAGCTTAGTTAATATTATAGGCAGGCCGGGGATCAGAAGGTGTTCCTTCTGGAAACCATCCGGTCCTGCCGCAGCCTTCATTCTTATTTTGCTTAGTTTCTCCGCCACATCCTCAACAGCAATTGGCGGGAAGATTTCGCATAAGGACAGCTCGGGGGCTCTACCTCCTGGGACAGGGACTTCGACAGGTCCTGTCTGGCCCCATAGATCCTCGTAGAGTCCCTTCACTTCCTCAGCACTAGGTGGATCCCTAGCCGGTTGGAGGAAGGCCTGATCATCGTTTATAACAGCATCAGCCAACCTCTTTGGATTTTCAGTGAACAACTCCTGGCAACGTGCGAAGGAGTATCTCTTTCTAGCGTTTCTGTTCTTTCTATTGCTGTTTTGGTGTGCAATCCGTTTATTGTTTTCGTTTCTTGCCCTCTTTTTGTTTTTATTAATTTCTTGTAAAGCTCCATAGAGCGTGCATTTTATAAAATCATTTATAGCGCTCTCAAGGGCTTCCCTATTTCCCTTGAGAGAGACCCAGATAGTCATCAGTCGAGTGTGGACCCACCTTAAAACAGGTGGCACCTCGACTTGTGTCGAAATAGCGGACTCCAATTGGAGTTTCCACTCTTGATATTCTGAACCGCTGATTCCAGGCTCTTCAAAACACGCATTGCCTGGATCAACGGGATCGCACCCTCCCTCTGTCACCTGAGTTGGCTCTGTTTCCTCACCAATCAGTCTCAGCTTCTTTCGCTGATACCTGATTTGGTCGATCGTCTTGCTGGTGAGGATCTCGCTTATCATTTTATTGGGGAATTTGTGGTCCTTATAGGTCTCACAAAGTTCCCTTAATTGGGCCAACTCCTCCAACGTCCATTTTTTCTCAGGGGGGTCCGTTCCCCTTCTTTTGACGTTTCTTACGGCAGGGTGCGCATGCCGCTCGTGGGTAGACAGCCCTCTAAGCGTCCCAAAACTCATGGAGCAGGTTTCGCATCTGTGCGAGCCGCCAGCACTCTGACTCGTGCCTCTACAGTGAGGCAGGTGACATCTGGCCCCATGAAGCTTCGGGAAGCCTTTCCCACAGTCTTTGCATCTCCATTGGATGCGGGCTGTCACATGATGTTGTTCCAGGTGCCGCCCTAGGTCCGATAACGACAAAAAGAAAAGGTCGATTTCCCTTTTCTGGCAGACAGGGCAGGCAACCTGGTCACCCACGATCGGTACCATTATTTCGTTCGTGTCCGGGGATGTAGCCGGGTCGTCAACAGAAGTCCCCTCCAGAGCGGAAAAATCCGCCGCGGCGCCTCCGGGACCGAGAGACGCCACGTCCGAGGCTCTATCAGAGTTTCGATTTACCATGATATTTTCTTAATTTTATTATTTTATTTTACTTCCGATTATGTCCAGCTCATAACCTTATTACTGCCAAGTCGTGCCAAGAAAAATAACCAAGGAACGAGTTCCTTTAATGGAGATAACTCCATTCCTTTCACGGTGTCATCACCGTTGAATCGGCAAGCCGATTTTAGGTGTCGTCTTTCGCTCCTGCTTCGCCGCACTCCCTTTAGCCATACTCGGTGTCCGGGGGGATACTCCCCACGCTGACACGAATGAGTATGTTACCGGCGGTACCACGTGGAGGTAGGAGTGCGACTTGAGCAGACAGAGCCGAAGCCCTGCCTGCCCCCAAGCAACTATGACTCTTTCATCGTCGGAGGCAAGCCGTTTTTCAACGTCTCGCCACGCAACGAGCAAGATCGCTTCGCTCAACCAGC
>NW_026099397.1:70000-80000 GCF_024542735.1 Bombus huntii
CGCTCTTATTCGTATCCTCGTTCTTGTACCTTCGTCCGACTCTGAAACGTTCTCTTATATAAAGAAGAACGACGGCGGGTTGTTAAGGCAAGAAGGGACAGAGAGAGACAGATACGGAGAGTAACGATACGCAACGCAAGCAGTCTTAGGTTTACGTGAGCAACCCTCAGCCAGGCGTGGTCCAGGAATTGTATCCGTGGACCGCAATGTGCGTTCGAAATGTCGATGTTCATGTGTCCTGCAGTTCACACGTTGACGCGCAATTAGCTGCGTTCTTCATCGACCCACGAGCCAAGTGATCCACCGTTCAGGGTAATCTTTTATAAATTTACAACAGTTCAATACTCAAATGTACTCTTCTCGGTTCTAGCGAAGCCGAGTTCCGTCACGTTCGACCAACGGGAATCGAACGCGCAGAAGTCGCCATAGGATTGACGACACAAAAACGTTCGAAAAAAAAAGAAAACGACGAACGCGCGAAGATACGCGCGTTCGCCGGCCGGGCGTAAAGTACATTATGATATATAACAACCATCGAGATCGAAGCTCCGTTCGTCAGGAAACGACGGGGATATATACACCCGATTCTGAATCCTCTGTACAGCACACGATCTCGCGAACGAGTAAGCACGGTGGCTAGCCCATGTTATATATGTGTTTGATTCTACTCTCTCGTCCAATTATTCAAGAAACAGCGCGCGTGCATCTCTCCATCGTTCGGGTGATAGTAAAGATTCGATGGGATTCGCGCGGCCGTCCGCCTCGAGCGGTCTTTCGTCCCAATATCCAGAAGCAGAGTTTGAAAAACTCTAGCGACGGCACGGGTGTCCGACTCACGACATCGAGGTTTCGAAGCCGGCGATCCCCTCCGAACGGATGGCGACCACGCGACCGACTGAAAGCATGAAAAATCGACGAAAGATAGAACACATCTCCGTTCGGGTGGTGTTTTTTCTTTAAAAAAAAAAAAAAAACAAAAATTCGATGGGACTCGCAGCCATCGTCCTCGCGCGGTCTTTCGTCCCGATATCCAGAAGCAGAGTTTGAAAAACTCTAGCGACGGCACGGGTGTCCGACTCACGACAACGAGGATAGACAGCCGGTCCCCTCCGAACGGGTTATGCGACGATAAACTCGATGAAACTTTAGTCTCGTTCAGGTAGTGTGTGTCTTGTAAATCAAAAATTCGATGGGACACGCATCCATCGTCCTCGCGCGGTCTTTCGTCCCAACATCCAGAAGCAGAGTTTGAAAAACTCTAGCGACGGCACGGGTGTCCGACTCACGACAACGAGGATAGACAGCCGGTCCCCTCTGAACGGTATATTATATATGAGATGATAGACGACAAACTGGATGAAACTTTAAGTCTCGTTCAGGTAGTGTGTAAATCAAAAATTCGATGGGACTCGCATCCGTCGTCCTCGCGCGGTCTTTCGTCCCGATATCCAGAAGCAGAGTTTGAAAAACTCTAGCGACGGCACGGGTGTCCGACTCACGACAACGAGGAAAGACAGCCGGTCCCCTCTGAACGGTATATTATATGAAACTTTAAGTCTCGTTCAGGTAGTGTGTAAGTCAAAAATTCGATGGGACTCGCATCCGTCGTCCTCGCGCGGTCTTTCGTCCCGATATCCAGAAGCAGAGTTTGAAAAACTCTAGCGACGGCACGGGTGTCCGACTCACGACAACGAGGATAGACAGCCGGTCCCCTCTGAACGGTATATAATATACATTATGCGACGGTAGACGATCAACTAGACGAAACTTTAGTCTCGTTCAGGTGGTGTAAAAAAAATTCGATGGGATACGCACGCACGGCTGTCGTCGTCCTCGAGCGGTCTTTCGTCCCAATATCCAGAAGCAGAGTTTGAAAAACTCTAGCGACGGCACGGGTGTCCGACTCACGACATCGAGGCTTCGAAGCCGGCGGCGTTCCCCTCTGAACGAACTTCGGCTAGACTAGTTACGAATCGTTGCTACACATCGTCTTCATCGTCGTCGTCGTCGACATCGACATCATCATCATCATCATATCATCATCATCATCATCATCGGTCATCGTCGCATAGCGGGCCAACATCCACGCGATGCGTCTTCGTTCTAGGTTACCCGATCCACGAGTATGTTACACGTGGTTTCGTTATTTCGAACGAAACGACATACGAAGAGCACACGCCCTTTGGGTAGGAAGCACGTTTCGAGAACGACGAGAGTTTCGATGAAAGAGACGAGAGAAGTCGACGCAGAAGGTATCCATGGATCTTCGAAGAGAACCTTCGAAGATGTATATCGGTATCCTTTCGCTCTGCGCGACTCGCTACAAGTTCTTTCGCTCTCGTCGACTCGTTCTAGACGCTTCGTTCGATCCCAAAGAGGAGTCTTCGATATGTCCCGTTGCTAGGAGGAGAACAAACGCAACACAGACCACGAAACATAGAAGAGAATAGGCGAGCATGATCACTCCGACACGAGGCACTTTAGAGATTTTCTTATTAGTTTGCATGGACTTTTATATTTCGTTTGTACGGTTTCCACGATGCAAATACGAAATACGAGATCGTGACGGCGGGTCTTTCTGTGTACGGCCTCTCGCAGGCGCCACGACTGCATTTCTCTTTACACCTGGTTTCCATCGTAATTTTTTCGTTTGATATCGAGCCTTAACTTTTGTTGGCTCTTTCGAAGCTAGAGTTCCCTTTTATTAGAATTTCATATATATATATATATATTATATGTTATATGTTTTATTCGGAGACGGCGGGTCTTTCTGTTTACGACCTCACGCAGGCGCCTCGAATAAGTTTCATTCGCATTTCGTTTTTATACTTGTATATATATATCTCTTCATCCCGATGATCGAGAGAGAGTGCCACCTTCTCTTCGTATAATTCCGTAGCTGGAGGGTCGTCTCCTCCTTAAGAATATTTCTATTCGTGCCAACGGAGGTTGCCAAGCTCCCTGGCGTTTTCGTTTGTTAAAGTATATAGCTTGTTAATACGTCGTATATACTTTCGTCGATACAGGAGGAGTACGGCTCCTTACCGACCATTGTGATATATATTTCATAGTTTTTATATGTGTTCAAGTCAAATTCTTTTGGTATCGTATCGTTAATGATCCTTCCGCAGGTTCACCTACGGAAACCTTGTTACGACTTTTACTTCCTCTAAATGATCAAGTTTGGTCATCTTCCCGGTAACATCGGCAATGCTTATCACATTGGCCGCGCACCAGTCCGAAGACCTCACTAAATCATTCAATCGGTAGTAGCGACGGGCGGTGTGTACAAAGGGCAGGGACGTAATCAACGCGAGCTTATGACTCGCGCTTACTGGGAATTCCTCGTTCATGGGGAATAATTGCAAGCCCCAATCCCTAGCACGAAGGAGGTTCAGCGGGTTACCCGGGCCTTTCGGCCAGGGAAAACACGCTGATTCCTTCAGTGTAGCGCGCGTGCGGCCCAGAACATCTAAGGGCATCACAGACCTGTTATTGCTCAATCTCGTGCGGCTAGAAGCCGCCTGTTCCTCTAAGAAGATTTGTTTGTACGTTGGTAGTAAAAACCCACCGACCGAAGCCGGGGGCCTTCGAGATACCATAAGTTACGTCTATTTAGCAGGCTAGAGTCTCGTTCGTTATCGGAATTAACCAGACAAATCGCTCCACCAACTAAGAACGGCCATGCACCACCACCCACCGAATCAAGAAAGAGCTATCAATCTGTCAATCCTTCCGGTGTCCGGGCCTGGTGAGGTTTCCCGTGTTGAGTCAAATTAAGCCGCAGGCTCCACTCCTGGTGGTGCCCTTCCGTCAATTCCTTTAAGTTTCAGCTTTGCAACCATACTTCCCCCGGAACCCAAAAGCTTTGGTTTCCCGGAAGCTGCCCGCCGAGTCATCGGAGGAACTTCGGCGGATCGCTGGCTGGCATCGTTTATGGTTAGAACTAGGGCGGTATCTGATCGCCTTCGAACCTCTAACTTTCGTTCTTGATTAATGAAAACATTTTTGGCAAATGCTTTCGCTTCTGTCCGTCTTGCGACGATCCAAGAATTTCACCTCTAACGTCGCAATACGAATGCCCCCATCTGTCCCTATTAATCATTACCTCGGGGCTCCGAAAACCAACAAAATAGAACCGAGGTCCTATTCCATTATTCCATGCACACAGTATTCAGGCGAAGGTAGCCTGCTTTAAGCACTCTAATTTGTTCAAAGTAAACGTATCGGCCCACCTCGACACTCAGTGAAGAGCACCGCGATGGGATATTAGTTGGACCGCCCGCGAGGAGCTAAGCCCACCGATAGGACGTACCACATAATGCCAGTTAAACACCGCGAGCGGTGAACCGACACTGTGACACACAGATTCAACTACGAGCTTTTTAACCGCAACAACTTTAATATACGCTATTGGAGCTGGAATTACCGCGGCTGCTGGCACCAGACTTGCCCTCCAATTGGTCCTCGTTAAAGGATTTAAAGTGTACTCATTCCGATTACGGGGCCTCGGATGAGTCCCGTATCGTTATTTTTCGTCACTACCTCCCCGTGCCGGGAGTGGGTAATTTGCGCGCCTGCTGCCTTCCTTGGATGTGGTAGCTGTTTCTCAGGCTCCCTCTCCGGAATCGAACCCTGATTCCCCGTTACCCGTTACAACCATGGTAGGCGCAGAACCTACCATCGACAGTTGATAAGGCAGACATTTGAAAGATGCGTCGCCGGTGCTAGATGACCATGCGATCAGCACAAAGTTATTCAGAGTCACCAAAACAAACGATGGACGGACAGACGAGCCATCCGCCACCGATTGGTTTTGATCTAATAAAAGCATTCCTACCATCTCTGGTCGGAATCTGTTTGCATGTATTAGCTCTAGAATTACCACAGTTATCCAAGTAAATGTAGGTATGATCTAAGAAACCATAACTGATTTAATGAGCCATTCGCGGTTTCACCTTAATGCGGCATGTACTGAGACATGCATGGCTTAATCTTTGAGACAAGCATATGACTACTGGCAGGATCAACCAGGGATCTTATTCGTATAACAATTCTTATAAATTTCGTTTAAGTTCTCTTCGTGTCGTAGGTGGGACGTAAGCACCGTACGACGAGACTTTTCGTTCTTAAGATAGATATATCTATAAAATATATCTCCTAGCGACGTTCGAGATACACCCATAGTTCAGTAATAATCTTCGAACGCCGCTCGCAGCCACTTTGTAATTCTCAACTCCACCTCCTCTCTTCTCTCTCTCTCTTTCTCATAGTCTTATATAAAATGTTTAGAATCGTACTTCTAAAGGAACATTTCCATAATGCTGTCTTCGTGTAAAAAGACTTATTAGAATATCTTAGCGGTAAAGCACGTATACGCACCTCACGCTGAACGAACAAGCGCGTATCCCAGTGCGTCGCGCTGGACATACCGTAAGAATATTCTTTCAATCGGTAGAACATTTTCGGCAGAAGACATACTACGCAAAGATAGTACGCTCCTACCGCCTCATCGGATACTTCTGCGAAAGCAGAAGTTTTTATAGAAAGCAGACGGTTATACTCTTTTGAATGAATCGATGCTCAGTTAGTACAAGCACACACGCATCTAACAATTTTTGTTAGAATACGTACACACAGGTCACCAGCTTCCCGACTCAGGGGAACCTTGCCACGATATTTGGTCATTACGTCCAGGACAGCGACCCGCGGCGCAGCAGTGTAGAGAAAAAACCAGAACGAGAACGGAGGAACAGTCGAGAAATAGCGTAAAATACACTAAGACTCGAGGAGCGGTGACTGAATTCTCAACCGAGGCCGTAGAATAGCCACGCGCTCAACGCTGTTCCGACCGAACCGTCCGGCTCGACGTCTCTCTTATAGATACGAAAGCGCCAGCCGGAAGGCCGGCGCCGGCCGGGCTAGCGGCCGCGCGCTTACGGTGCAAAACCTCCGTAGCAACGTACCGTTCGGAAGGGACGCTGGAACTTAGTCTCGCGAACGCTCGATCACTACTATACAAAGCCAATATCCAACCATCGAAATACATTACCAGACGTTTTATTAACATAATAGAAATGCATTTTTACCAAAAAATTAATTTTTTTTTTCACCGAAAAATTGCATCAGTAAACATACTCTTTTATCGAATACGGACAAAAAATAAGTTTATAATCAATTACAATACGTTAAAATAAGTAGAAATATGCAAAAAAATATATACCTTGTAACGTTAATTAACGAAAAAATTAGAAAAATATCCCAGTCGTGTCAGTTCGACGAACGCTAATTTTTTGAAAAAATCGATAAAAATGTTTAATCCCGACGTATCTAATAGAGATAGAACGATTCCCGTAAAAAAATTTATACCTTGTAACGCTTTTTAACGAATAAACTCGAAAAAACTTTTTCGCCCTCGGAATTTTTCTAAGTCCCAACGTACCGGCTCGGAATTTTTCTATGTTCCAACGACCGGTCGTGTCGGTCCAAACGTTTTTATATCCGTCTGCCGACGATATAAACGCTTAATCCCGACGTATTTTATCGAGTTATAACGATTTCTTGAAAAATATTCGTACGTTATAACGCTTTTTAACGAATTAATCGAAAAAGAGTGTTCGGTCCGAAAATTTTCTAAGTACGAACGACCGGCCGCATAGGTCCGTTTTTAAAAATCGTTCTCGGACGGAAATAAACCATTAATCCCGACGTATTTCGTCGAGTTACGTCGATTTATGCAAAAAAATTCATACCTTGTAACGCTTTTTAACGAATAAACTCGAAAAAACTTTTTCGCCCTCGGAATTTTTCTAAGTCCCAACGTACCGGCTCGGAATTTTTCTATGTTCCAACGACCGGTCGTGTCGGTCCAAACGTTTTTATATCCGTCTGCCGACGATATAAACGCTTAATCCCGACGTATTTTATCGAGTTATAACGATTTCTTGAAAAATATTCGTACGTTATAACGCTTTTTAACGAATTAATCGAAAAAGAGTGTTCGGTCCGAAAATTTTCTAAGTACGAACGACCGGCCGCATAGGTCCGTTTTTAAAAATCGTTCTCGGACGGAAATAAACCATTAATCCCGACGTATTTCGTCGAGTTACGTCGATTTATGCAAAAAAATTCATACCTTGTAACGCTTTTTAACGAATAAACTCGAAAAAACTTTTTCGCCCTCGGAATTTTTCTAAGTCCCAACGTACCGGCTCGGAATTTTTCTATGTTCCAACGACCGGTCGTGTCGGTCCAAACGTTTTTATATCCGTCTGCCGACGATATAAACGCTTAATCCCGACGTATTTTATCGAGTTATAACGATTTCTTGAAAAATATTCGTACGTTATAACGCTTTTTAACGAATTAATCGAAAAAGAGTGTTCGGTCCGAAAATTTTCTAAGTACGAACGACCGGCCGCATAGGTCCGTTTTTAAAAATCGTTCTCGGACGGAAATAAACCATTAATCCCGACGTATTTCGTCGAGTTACGTCGATTTATGCAAAAAAATTCATACCTTGTAACGCTTTTTAACGAATAAACTCGAAAAAACTTTTTCGCCCTCGGAATTTTTCTAAGTCCCAACGTACCGGCTCGGAATTTTTCTATGTTCCAACGACCGGTCGTGTCGGTCCAAACGTTTTTATATCCGTCTGCCGACGATATAAACGCTTAATCCCGACGTATTTTATCGAGTTATAACGATTTCTTGAAAAATATTCGTACGTTATAACGCTTTTTAACGAATTAATCGAAAAAGAGTGTTCGGTCCGAAAATTTTCTAAGTACGAACGACCGGCCGCATAGGTCCGTTTTTAAAAATCGTTCTCGGACGGAAATAAACCATTAATCCCGACGTATTTCGTCGAGTTACGTCGATTTATGCAAAAAAATTCATACCTTGTAACGCTTTTTAACGAATAAACTCGAAAAAACTTTTTCGCCCTCGGAATTTTTCTAAGTCCCAACGTACCGGCTCGGAATTTTTCTATGTTCCAACGACCGGTCGTGTCGGTCCAAACGTTTTTATATCCGTCTGCCGACGATATAAACGCTTAATCCCGACGTATTTTATCGAGTTATAACGATTTCTTGAAAAATATTCGTACGTTATAACGCTTTTTAACGAATTAATCGAAAAAGAGTGTTCGGTCCGAAAATTTTCTAAGTACGAACGACCGGCCGCATAGGTCCGTTTTTAAAAATCGTTCTCGGACGGAAATAAACCATTAATCCCGACGTATTTCGTCGAGTTACGTCGATTTATGCAAAAAAATTCATACCTTGTAACGCTTTTTAACGAATAAACTCGAAAAAACTTTTTCGCGCTCGGAATTTTTCTAAGTCCCAACGTACCGGCTCGGAATTTTTCTATGTTCCAACGACCGGTCGTGTCGGTCCAAACGTTTTTATATCCGTCTGCCGACGATATAAACGCTTAATCCCGACGTATTTTATCGAGTTATAACGATTTCTTGTAAAATATTCATACCTTCTAACACTTTTTAACGAGTTATTTGGAGGGGATCTTTCGGCCTTTTCGTAGCGGTGCGAAAAAATTCTAAGTTCCAACGTCCCAGTCACGTTGGTCCGGAGGATGAAATTTTTCAAAAAAATAAAGTGAAATCGCTACTTTCGACTAGATTTCGTTGAAACATAACGATTTCACACAAAATTTCTATACCTTATAACACTTTTTCCCGAGTTATTTCGAGTTGAACTTTCGGTACTTTCGTAACGGGGCGAAAAAATTCTAAGTTCCAACGTCCCGGTCACGTTGGTCCGGAGGGTGAAATTTTTTAAAAAAATAAAGTGAAATCGCTACTTTCGACTAGATTTCGTCGAAACGTAACGATTTCACGCAAAATTTCGATACGTTATAACGCTTTTTAGCGAGTTATTTCGAGTTGAACTTTCGGTACTTTCGTAACGGGGCGAAAAAATTCTAAGTTCCAACGTCCCGGTCAGGTTGGTCCGGAGGATGAAATTTTTTAAAAAAATAAAGTGAAATCGTTACGTTCGACTAGATTTCGTCGATACGTAACGATTTCACGCAAAATTTCGATACGTTATAACGCTTTTTAGCGAGTTATTTCGAGTTGAACTTTCGGTACTTTCGTAACGGGGCGAAAAAATTCTAAGTTCCAACGTCCCGGTCACGTTGGTCCGGAGGGTGAAATTTTTTAAAAAAATAAAGTGAAATCGCTACTTTCGACTAGATTTCGTCGATACGTAACGATTTCACACAAAATTTCGATACGTTATAACGCTTTTTAGCGAGTTATTTCGAGTTGAACTTTCGGTACTTTCGTAACGGGGCGAAAAAATTCTAAGTTCCAACGTCCCGGTCAGGTTGGTCCGGAGGACGAAATTTTTTAAAAAAATAAAGTGAAATCGCTACTTTCGACTAGATTTCGTCGAAACGTAACGATTTCACGCAAAATTTCGATACGTTATAACGCTTTTTGGCGAGTTATTTCGAGTTGAACTTTCGGCCTTTTCGTAGCGGTGCGAAAAAATTCTAAGTTCCAACGTCCCGGTCACGTTGGTCCGGTGGACGAAATTTTTTAAAAAAATAAAGTGAAATCGCTACTTTCGACTAGATTTCGTCGAAACGTAACGATTTCATACAAAAGTTCGATACGTTATAACGCTTTTTGGCGAGTTATTTCGAGTTGAACTTTCGGTACTTTCGTAACGGGGCGAAAAAATTCTAAGTTCCAACGTCCCGGTCACGTTGGTCCGGAGGACGAAATTTTTTAAAAAAATAAAGTGAAATCGTTACGTTCGACTAGATTTCGTCGATACGTAACGATTTCACGCAAAATTTCTATACCTTATAACGCTTTTTCCCGAGTTATTTCGAGTTGAACTTTCGGTACTTTCGTAACGGTGCGAAAAAATTCTAAGTTCCAACGTCCCGGTCACGTTGGTCCGGAGGACGAAATTTTTTAAAAAAATAAAGTGAAATCGCTACTTTCGACTAGATTTCGTCGATA
>NW_026099397.1:85000-87500 GCF_024542735.1 Bombus huntii
AGGGTGCCAAGTTTGACGATGTGTTCAAATCTTGGCAGCCCCAAACCGCCCCAGGATTTGGGGGCATAGAAAAAACCAGTGGCCGTTGAAGGCGTAAGGTGAAATATGGCCTTTATTTCCTGTCTGACTTCGCTGTCCAGCAATCTTAAAACGCAGTCGCTCGGCGGGTTTACGAGAAGGTTATAGATATATCGGGGAAAGATGTACTTTATGATCAATTCTAGCTTCTGGCATGGTTTGAGAGAGAGCTTTCTAACCCTCCTCACCACACTCAGCAGCTCGGGAACAATTACGCCACAGTGTATGCCCTTCCATGGCCCCATTTTGGCGCCTAGGTACCTGAAGGCCTCGTCGGGATCGATCGTTGGGATGGTGTTATTCCCAAGTTTAACTTTTGGTTCTTTAACGAACCAAGTTCGTCTTTCTGCGACTATTTGAAATATCTGACTTTTGTCCCGGGAGATGGTCATACCGAGGCCATTCAGATACTCGTTGAGCATATCCACTTGGCGCTGCGCTTCCCCGATATCGGCGCCGAGCAATACTACGTCGTCAGCGAAAGCCAGTACAGGGATCGTCCGTGAATCATTTATGTTTATCCCCCTGGTTTGATTCTCGATCAAATCCAGCAGTGGCTCCAAGCACAGATTGAATAGCAGCGGCGACAAAGGGTCGCCCTGCTTAACTCCCCTGAGGATCGTAATCTCGACCCCCATATTATTTTTAGTCTTGATCGTTGTCTTGCCCTCACTATACATACAACCAATCAAGTCGGTAATGGGGGTCGGCACTCCCTTCCTCCTCAGGCAGGGAACAATTGCCGAATGAGGCACTGTATCAAAGGCTTTTGAGATATCCACTATTGTGAATATCCCGCCTTTCTTTTTCTTACTATGATCCAAGGCAGCGCTCAACAGGTCTATGTTAATTTTACAGCCGCTCTCGGCGGTGAATCCTTTCTGCCTTGGATTCAATACAATGCCCCTTCTTATCCTCCCGTCAATAATGGAGGAGAAAATACGGCCGAGAATGGGGCCAATAGTTATTGGCCTCCAATTCTCGACCAGGCTGCTATTCTTGTTTGCTTTTGGAATTAATGTTGTTCTATTTTCCTTCCATATAGGAGGAAAATAGGAAAAATAAATCAAGATGTTGTATAGCTTAGTTAATATTATAGGCAGGCCGGGGATCAGAAGGTGTTCCTTCTGGAAACCATCCGGTCCTGCCGCAGCCTTCATTCTTATTTTGCTTAGTTTCTCCGCCACATCCTCAACAGCAATTGGCGGGAAGATTTCGCATAAGGACAGCTCGGGGGCTCTACCTCCTGGGACAGGGACTTCGACAGGTCCTGTCTGGCCCCATAGATCCTCGTAGAGTCCCTTCACTTCCTCAGCACTAGGTGGATCCCTAGCCGGTTGGAGGAAGGCCTGATCATCGTTTATAACAGCATCAGCCAACCTCTTTGGATTTTCAGTGAACAACTCCTGGCAACGTGCGAAGGAGTATCTCTTTCTAGCGTTTCTGTTCTTTCTATTGCTATTTTGGTGTGCAATCCGTTTTTTGTTTTCGTTTCTTGCCCTCTTTTTGTTTTTATTAATTTCCTGTAAAGCTCCATAGAGCGTACATTTTATAAAATCATTTATAGCGCTCTCAAGGGCTTCCCTATTTCCCTTGAGAGAGACCCAGATAGTCATCAGTCGAGTGTGGACCCACCTTAAAACAGGTGGCACCTCGACTTGTGTCGAAATAGCGGACTCCAATTGGAGTTTCCACTCTTGATATTCTGAACCGCTGATTCCAGGCTCTTCAAAACACGCATTGCCTGGATCAACGGGATCGCACCCTCCCTCTGTCACCTGAGTTGGCTCTGTTTCCTCACCAATCAGTCTCAGCTTCTTTCGCTGATACCTGATTTGGTCGATCGTCTTGCTGGTGAGGATCTCGCTTATCATTTTATTGGGGAATTTGTGGTCCTTATAGGTCTCACAAAGTTCCCTTAATTGGGCCAACTCCTCCAACGTCCATTTTTTCTCAGGGGGGTCCGTTCCCCTTCTTTTGACGTTTCTTACGGCAGGGTGCGCATGCCGCTCGTGGGTAGACAGCCCTCTAAGCGTCCCAAAACTCATGGAGCAGGTTTCGCATCTGTGCGAGCCGCCAGCACTCTGACTCGTGCCTCTACAGTGAGGCAGGTGACATCTGGCCCCATGAAGCTTCGGGAAGCCTTTCCCACAGTCTTTGCATCTCCATTGGATGCGGGCTGTCACATGATGTTGTTCCAGGTGCCGCCCTAGGTCCGATAACGACAAAAAGAAAAGGTCGATTTCCCTTTTCTGGCAGACAGGGCAGGCAACCTGGTCACCCACGATCGGTACCATTATTTCGTTCGTGTCCGGGGATGTAGCCGGGTCGTCAACAGAAGTCCCCTCCAGAGCGGAAAAATCCGCCGCGGCGCCTCCGGGACCGAGAGACGCCACGTCCGAGGCTCTATCAGAGTTTCGAT
>NW_026099397.1:92500-105662 GCF_024542735.1 Bombus huntii
TAGCATATATCGCCTGATATGAAAAAAAAAATCGGTCACGAGGAGAACACTACGAGTATATACGTTCGATAACCGATACACGAAGCGGTGCATAAGCGGGCGGTCGCCCTCGTAAGGACGACTCACGACGCCGCGAGCACTCACGCAGGTCCGTGACCGGTTCTCTCCGCTCTTATTCGTATCCCTTCGTATACCTTCGTCCGACTCTGAAACGTTCTCTTATAATTTTTAAGAAGAACGACGGCGGGTTGTCAAGGCAAGAAGGGACAGAGAGAGACAGAGGTAGAGTTTCGTAGTCTCCCGTGAACACGATAGATTATATATCGAGCATGCGTACGACTTGCACGGTCTCTGCACGACCGCGACGAACGCCGACGAGCGTCCAACAATCGCTCGTACGTCGCGTATGTTCTCTCCGTCCGCTCTTATTCGTATCCTCGTTCTTGTACCTTCGTCCGACTCTGAAACGTTCTCTTATATAAAGAAGAACGACGGCGGGTTGTTAAGGCAAGAAGGGACAGAGAGAGACAGATACGGAGAGTAACGATACGCAACGCAAGCAGTCTTAGGTTTACGTGAGCAACCCTCAGCCAGGCGTGGTCCAGGAATTGTATCCGTGGACCGCAATGTGCGTTCGAAATGTCGATGTTCATGTGTCCTGCAGTTCACACGTTGACGCGCAATTAGCTGCGTTCTTCATCGACCCACGAGCCAAGTGATCCACCGTTCAGGGTAATCTTTTATAAATTTACAACAGTTCAATACTCAAATGTACTCTTCTCGGTTCTAGCGAAGCCGAGTTCCGTCACGTTCGACCAACGGGAATCGAACGCGCAGAAGTCGCCATAGGATTGACGACACAAAAACGTTCGAAAAAAAAAGAAAACGACGAACGCGCGAAGATACGCGCGTTCGCCGGCCGGGCGTAAAGTACATTATGATATATAACAACCATCGAGATCGAAGCTCCGTTCGTCAGGAAACGACGGGGATATATACACCCGATTCTGAATCCTCTGTACAGCACACGATCTCGCGAACGAGTAAGCACGGTGGCTAGCCCATGTTATATATGTGTTTGATTCTACTCTCTCGTCCAATTATTCAAGAAACAGCGCGCGTGCATCTCTCCATCGTTCGGGTGATAGTAAAGATTCGATGGGATTCGCGCGGCCGTCCGCCTCGAGCGGTCTTTCGTCCCAATATCCAGAAGCAGAGTTTGAAAAACTCTAGCGACGGCACGGGTGTCCGACTCACGACATCGAGGTTTCGAAGCCGGCGATCCCCTCCGAACGGATGGCGACCACGCGACCGACTGAAAGCATGAAAAATCGACGAAAGATAGAACACATCTCCGTTCGGGTGGTGTTTTTTCTTTAAAAAAAAAAAAAAAACAAAAATTCGATGGGACTCGCAGCCATCGTCCTCGCGCGGTCTTTCGTCCCGATATCCAGAAGCAGAGTTTGAAAAACTCTAGCGACGGCACGGGTGTCCGACTCACGACAACGAGGATAGACAGCCGGTCCCCTCCGAACGGGTTATGCGACGATAAACTCGATGAAACTTTAGTCTCGTTCAGGTAGTGTGTGTCTTGTAAATCAAAAATTCGATGGGACACGCATCCATCGTCCTCGCGCGGTCTTTCGTCCCAACATCCAGAAGCAGAGTTTGAAAAACTCTAGCGACGGCACGGGTGTCCGACTCACGACAACGAGGATAGACAGCCGGTCCCCTCTGAACGGTATATTATATATGAGATGATAGACGACAAACTGGATGAAACTTTAAGTCTCGTTCAGGTAGTGTGTAAATCAAAAATTCGATGGGACTCGCATCCGTCGTCCTCGCGCGGTCTTTCGTCCCGATATCCAGAAGCAGAGTTTGAAAAACTCTAGCGACGGCACGGGTGTCCGACTCACGACAACGAGGAAAGACAGCCGGTCCCCTCTGAACGGTATATTATATGAAACTTTAAGTCTCGTTCAGGTAGTGTGTAAGTCAAAAATTCGATGGGACTCGCATCCGTCGTCCTCGCGCGGTCTTTCGTCCCGATATCCAGAAGCAGAGTTTGAAAAACTCTAGCGACGGCACGGGTGTCCGACTCACGACAACGAGGATAGACAGCCGGTCCCCTCTGAACGGTATATAATATACATTATGCGACGGTAGACGATCAACTAGACGAAACTTTAGTCTCGTTCAGGTGGTGTAAAAAAAATTCGATGGGATACGCACGCACGGCTGTCGTCGTCCTCGAGCGGTCTTTCGTCCCAATATCCAGAAGCAGAGTTTGAAAAACTCTAGCGACGGCACGGGTGTCCGACTCACGACATCGAGGCTTCGAAGCCGGCGGCGTTCCCCTCTGAACGAACTTCGGCTAGACTAGTTACGAATCGTTGCTACACATCGTCTTCATCGTCGTCGTCGTCGACATCGACATCATCATCATCATCATATCATCATCATCATCATCATCGGTCATCGTCGCATAGCGGGCCAACATCCACGCGATGCGTCTTCGTTCTAGGTTACCCGATCCACGAGTATGTTACACGTGGTTTCGTTATTTCGAACGAAACGACATACGAAGAGCACACGCCCTTTGGGTAGGAAGCACGTTTCGAGAACGACGAGAGTTTCGATGAAAGAGACGAGAGAAGTCGACGCAGAAGGTATCCATGGATCTTCGAAGAGAACCTTCGAAGATGTATATCGGTATCCTTTCGCTCTGCGCGACTCGCTACAAGTTCTTTCGCTCTCGTCGACTCGTTCTAGACGCTTCGTTCGATCCCAAAGAGGAGTCTTCGATATGTCCCGTTGCTAGGAGGAGAACAAACGCAACACAGACCACGAAACATAGAAGAGAATAGGCGAGCATGATCACTCCGACACGAGGCACTTTAGAGATTTTCTTATTAGTTTGCATGGACTTTTATATTTCGTTTGTACGGTTTCCACGATGCAAATACGAAATACGAGATCGTGACGGCGGGTCTTTCTGTGTACGGCCTCTCGCAGGCGCCACGACTGCATTTCTCTTTACACCTGGTTTCCATCGTAATTTTTTCGTTTGATATCGAGCCTTAACTTTTGTTGGCTCTTTCGAAGCTAGAGTTCCCTTTTATTAGAATTTCATATATATATATATATATTATATGTTATATGTTTTATTCGGAGACGGCGGGTCTTTCTGTTTACGACCTCACGCAGGCGCCTCGAATAAGTTTCATTCGCATTTCGTTTTTATACTTGTATATATATATCTCTTCATCCCGATGATCGAGAGAGAGTGCCACCTTCTCTTCGTATAATTCCGTAGCTGGAGGGTCGTCTCCTCCTTAAGAATATTTCTATTCGTGCCAACGGAGGTTGCCAAGCTCCCTGGCGTTTTCGTTTGTTAAAGTATATAGCTTGTTAATACGTCGTATATACTTTCGTCGATACAGGAGGAGTACGGCTCCTTACCGACCATTGTGATATATATTTCATAGTTTTTATATGTGTTCAAGTCAAATTCTTTTGGTATCGTATCGTTAATGATCCTTCCGCAGGTTCACCTACGGAAACCTTGTTACGACTTTTACTTCCTCTAAATGATCAAGTTTGGTCATCTTCCCGGTAACATCGGCAATGCTTATCACATTGGCCGCGCACCAGTCCGAAGACCTCACTAAATCATTCAATCGGTAGTAGCGACGGGCGGTGTGTACAAAGGGCAGGGACGTAATCAACGCGAGCTTATGACTCGCGCTTACTGGGAATTCCTCGTTCATGGGGAATAATTGCAAGCCCCAATCCCTAGCACGAAGGAGGTTCAGCGGGTTACCCGGGCCTTTCGGCCAGGGAAAACACGCTGATTCCTTCAGTGTAGCGCGCGTGCGGCCCAGAACATCTAAGGGCATCACAGACCTGTTATTGCTCAATCTCGTGCGGCTAGAAGCCGCCTGTTCCTCTAAGAAGATTTGTTTGTACGTTGGTAGTAAAAACCCACCGACCGAAGCCGGGGGCCTTCGAGATACCATAAGTTACGTCTATTTAGCAGGCTAGAGTCTCGTTCGTTATCGGAATTAACCAGACAAATCGCTCCACCAACTAAGAACGGCCATGCACCACCACCCACCGAATCAAGAAAGAGCTATCAATCTGTCAATCCTTCCGGTGTCCGGGCCTGGTGAGGTTTCCCGTGTTGAGTCAAATTAAGCCGCAGGCTCCACTCCTGGTGGTGCCCTTCCGTCAATTCCTTTAAGTTTCAGCTTTGCAACCATACTTCCCCCGGAACCCAAAAGCTTTGGTTTCCCGGAAGCTGCCCGCCGAGTCATCGGAGGAACTTCGGCGGATCGCTGGCTGGCATCGTTTATGGTTAGAACTAGGGCGGTATCTGATCGCCTTCGAACCTCTAACTTTCGTTCTTGATTAATGAAAACATTTTTGGCAAATGCTTTCGCTTCTGTCCGTCTTGCGACGATCCAAGAATTTCACCTCTAACGTCGCAATACGAATGCCCCCATCTGTCCCTATTAATCATTACCTCGGGGCTCCGAAAACCAACAAAATAGAACCGAGGTCCTATTCCATTATTCCATGCACACAGTATTCAGGCGAAGGTAGCCTGCTTTAAGCACTCTAATTTGTTCAAAGTAAACGTATCGGCCCACCTCGACACTCAGTGAAGAGCACCGCGATGGGATATTAGTTGGACCGCCCGCGAGGAGCTAAGCCCACCGATAGGACGTACCACATAATGCCAGTTAAACACCGCGAGCGGTGAACCGACACTGTGACACACAGATTCAACTACGAGCTTTTTAACCGCAACAACTTTAATATACGCTATTGGAGCTGGAATTACCGCGGCTGCTGGCACCAGACTTGCCCTCCAATTGGTCCTCGTTAAAGGATTTAAAGTGTACTCATTCCGATTACGGGGCCTCGGATGAGTCCCGTATCGTTATTTTTCGTCACTACCTCCCCGTGCCGGGAGTGGGTAATTTGCGCGCCTGCTGCCTTCCTTGGATGTGGTAGCTGTTTCTCAGGCTCCCTCTCCGGAATCGAACCCTGATTCCCCGTTACCCGTTACAACCATGGTAGGCGCAGAACCTACCATCGACAGTTGATAAGGCAGACATTTGAAAGATGCGTCGCCGGTGCTAGATGACCATGCGATCAGCACAAAGTTATTCAGAGTCACCAAAACAAACGATGGACGGACAGACGAGCCATCCGCCACCGATTGGTTTTGATCTAATAAAAGCATTCCTACCATCTCTGGTCGGAATCTGTTTGCATGTATTAGCTCTAGAATTACCACAGTTATCCAAGTAAATGTAGGTATGATCTAAGAAACCATAACTGATTTAATGAGCCATTCGCGGTTTCACCTTAATGCGGCATGTACTGAGACATGCATGGCTTAATCTTTGAGACAAGCATATGACTACTGGCAGGATCAACCAGGGATCTTATTCGTATAACAATTCTTATAAATTTCGTTTAAGTTCTCTTCGTGTCGTAGGTGGGACGTAAGCACCGTACGACGAGACTTTTCGTTCTTAAGATAGATATATCTATAAAATATATCTCCTAGCGACGTTCGAGATACACCCATAGTTCAGTAATAATCTTCGAACGCCGCTCGCAGCCACTTTGTAATTCTCAACTCCACCTCCTCTCTTCTCTCTCTCTCTTTCTCATAGTCTTATATAAAATGTTTAGAATCGTACTTCTAAAGGAACATTTCCATAATGCTGTCTTCGTGTAAAAAGACTTATTAGAATATCTTAGCGGTAAAGCACGTATACGCACCTCACGCTGAACGAACAAGCGCGTATCCCAGTGCGTCGCGCTGGACATACCGTAAGAATATTCTTTCAATCGGTAGAACATTTTCGGCAGAAGACATACTACGCAAAGATAGTACGCTCCTACCGCCTCATCGGATACTTCTGCGAAAGCAGAAGTTTTTATAGAAAGCAGACGGTTATACTCTTTTGAATGAATCGATGCTCAGTTAGTACAAGCACACACGCATCTAACAATTTTTGTTAGAATACGTACACACAGGTCACCAGCTTCCCGACTCAGGGGAACCTTGCCACGATATTTGGTCATTACGTCCAGGACAGCGACCCGCGGCGCAGCAGTGTAGAGAAAAAACCAGAACGAGAACGGAGGAACAGTCGAGAAATAGCGTAAAATACACTAAGACTCGAGGAGCGGTGACTGAATTCTCAACCGAGGCCGTAGAATAGCCACGCGCTCAACGCTGTTCCGACCGAACCGTCCGGCTCGACGTCTCTCTTATAGATACGAAAGCGCCAGCCGGAAGGCCGGCGCCGGCCGGGCTAGCGGCCGCGCGCTTACGGTGCAAAACCTCCGTAGCAACGTACCGTTCGGAAGGGACGCTGGAACTTAGTCTCGCGAACGCTCGATCACTACTATACAAAGCCAATATCCAACCATCGAAATACATTACCAGACGTTTTATTAACATAATAGAAATGCATTTTTACCAAAAAATTAATTTTTTTTTTCACCGAAAAATTGCATCAGTAAACATACTCTTTTATCGAATACGGACAAAAAATAAGTTTATAATCAATTACAATACGTTAAAATAAGTAGAAATATGCAAAAAAATATATACCTTGTAACGTTAATTAACGAAAAAATTAGAAAAATATCCCAGTCGTGTCAGTTCGACGAACGCTAATTTTTTGAAAAAATCGATAAAAATGTTTAATCCCGACGTATCTAATAGAGATAGAACGATTCCCGTAAAAAAATTTATACCTTGTAACGCTTTTTAACGAATAAACTCGAAAAAACTTTTTCGCCCTCGGAATTTTTCTAAGTCCCAACGTACCGGCTCGGAATTTTTCTATGTTCCAACGACCGGTCGTGTCGGTCCAAACGTTTTTATATCCGTCTGCCGACGATATAAACGCTTAATCCCGACGTATTTTATCGAGTTATAACGATTTCTTGAAAAATATTCGTACGTTATAACGCTTTTTAACGAATTAATCGAAAAAGAGTGTTCGGTCCGAAAATTTTCTAAGTACGAACGACCGGCCGCATAGGTCCGTTTTTAAAAATCGTTCTCGGACGGAAATAAACCATTAATCCCGACGTATTTCGTCGAGTTACGTCGATTTATGCAAAAAAATTCATACCTTGTAACGCTTTTTAACGAATAAACTCGAAAAAACTTTTTCGCCCTCGGAATTTTTCTAAGTCCCAACGTACCGGCTCGGAATTTTTCTATGTTCCAACGACCGGTCGTGTCGGTCCAAACGTTTTTATATCCGTCTGCCGACGATATAAACGCTTAATCCCGACGTATTTTATCGAGTTATAACGATTTCTTGAAAAATATTCGTACGTTATAACGCTTTTTAACGAATTAATCGAAAAAGAGTGTTCGGTCCGAAAATTTTCTAAGTACGAACGACCGGCCGCATAGGTCCGTTTTTAAAAATCGTTCTCGGACGGAAATAAACCATTAATCCCGACGTATTTCGTCGAGTTACGTCGATTTATGCAAAAAAATTCATACCTTGTAACGCTTTTTAACGAATAAACTCGAAAAAACTTTTTCGCCCTCGGAATTTTTCTAAGTCCCAACGTACCGGCTCGGAATTTTTCTATGTTCCAACGACCGGTCGTGTCGGTCCAAACGTTTTTATATCCGTCTGCCGACGATATAAACGCTTAATCCCGACGTATTTTATCGAGTTATAACGATTTCTTGAAAAATATTCGTACGTTATAACGCTTTTTAACGAATTAATCGAAAAAGAGTGTTCGGTCCGAAAATTTTCTAAGTACGAACGACCGGCCGCATAGGTCCGTTTTTAAAAATCGTTCTCGGACGGAAATAAACCATTAATCCCGACGTATTTCGTCGAGTTACGTCGATTTATGCAAAAAAATTCATACCTTGTAACGCTTTTTAACGAATAAACTCGAAAAAACTTTTTCGCCCTCGGAATTTTTCTAAGTCCCAACGTACCGGCTCGGAATTTTTCTATGTTCCAACGACCGGTCGTGTCGGTCCAAACGTTTTTATATCCGTCTGCCGACGATATAAACGCTTAATCCCGACGTATTTTATCGAGTTATAACGATTTCTTGAAAAATATTCGTACGTTATAACGCTTTTTAACGAATTAATCGAAAAAGAGTGTTCGGTCCGAAAATTTTCTAAGTACGAACGACCGGCCGCATAGGTCCGTTTTTAAAAATCGTTCTCGGACGGAAATAAACCATTAATCCCGACGTATTTCGTCGAGTTACGTCGATTTATGCAAAAAAATTCATACCTTGTAACGCTTTTTAACGAATAAACTCGAAAAAACTTTTTCGCCCTCGGAATTTTTCTAAGTCCCAACGTACCGGCTCGGAATTTTTCTATGTTCCAACGACCGGTCGTGTCGGTCCAAACGTTTTTATATCCGTCTGCCGACGATATAAACGCTTAATCCCGACGTATTTTATCGAGTTATAACGATTTCTTGAAAAATATTCGTACGTTATAACGCTTTTTAACGAATTAATCGAAAAAGAGTGTTCGGTCCGAAAATTTTCTAAGTACGAACGACCGGCCGCATAGGTCCGTTTTTAAAAATCGTTCTCGGACGGAAATAAACCATTAATCCCGACGTATTTCGTCGAGTTACGTCGATTTATGCAAAAAAATTCATACCTTGTAACGCTTTTTAACGAATAAACTCGAAAAAACTTTTTCGCCCTCGGAATTTTTCTAAGTCCCAACGTACCGGCTCGGAATTTTTCTATGTTCCAACGACCGGTCGTGTCGGTCCAAACGTTTTTATATCCGTCTGCCGACGATATAAACGCTTAATCCCGACGTATTTTATCGAGTTATAACGATTTCTTGAAAAATATTCGTACGTTATAACGCTTTTTAACGAATTAATCGAAAAAGAGTGTTCGGTCCGAAAATTTTCTAAGTACGAACGACCGGCCGCATAGGTCCGTTTTTAAAAATCGTTCTCGGACGGAAATAAACCATTAATCCCGACGTATTTCGTCGAGTTACGTCGATTTATGCAAAAAAATTCATACCTTGTAACGCTTTTTAACGAATAAACTCGAAAAAACTTTTTCGCCCTCGGAATTTTTCTAAGTCCCAACGTACCGGCTCGGAATTTTTCTATGTTCCAACGACCGGTCGTGTCGGTCCAAACGTTTTTATATCCGTCTGCCGACGATATAAACGCTTAATCCCGACGTATTTTATCGAGTTATAACGATTTCTTGAAAAATATTCGTACGTTATAACGCTTTTTAACGAATTAATCGAAAAAGAGTGTTCGGTCCGAAAATTTTCTAAGTACGAACGACCGGCCGCATAGGTCCGTTTTTAAAAATCGTTCTCGGACGGAAATAAACCATTAATCCCGACGTATTTCGTCGAGTTACGTCGATTTATGCAAAAAAATTCATACCTTGTAACGCTTTTTAACGAATAAACTCGAAAAAACTTTTTCGCCCTCGGAATTTTTCTAAGTCCCAACGTACCGGCTCGGAATTTTTCTATGTTCCAACGACCGGTCGTGTCGGTCCAAACGTTTTTATATCCGTCTGCCGACGATATAAACGCTTAATCCCGACGTATTTTATCGAGTTATAACGATTTCTTGAAAAATATTCGTACGTTATAACGCTTTTTAACGAATTAATCGAAAAAGAGTGTTCGGTCCGAAAATTTTCTAAGTACGAACGACCGGCCGCATAGGTCCGTTTTTAAAAATCGTTCTCGGACGGAAATAAACCATTAATCCCGACGTATTTCGTCGAGTTACGTCGATTTATGCAAAAAAATTCATACCTTGTAACGCTTTTTAACGAATAAACTCGAAAAAACTTTTTCGCCCTCGGAATTTTTCTAAGTCCCAACGTACCGGCTCGGAATTTTTCTATGTTCCAACGACCGGTCGTGTCGGTCCAAACGTTTTTATATCCGTCTGCCGACGATATAAACGCTTAATCCCGACGTATTTTATCGAGTTATAACGATTTCTTGAAAAATATTCGTACGTTATAACGCTTTTTAACGAATTAATCGAAAAAGAGTGTTCGGTCCGAAAATTTTCTAAGTACGAACGACCGGCCGCATAGGTCCGTTTTTAAAAATCGTTCTCGGACGGAAATAAACCATTAATCCCGACGTATTTCGTCGAGTTACGTCGATTTATGCAAAAAAATTCATACCTTGTAACGCTTTTTAACGAATAAACTCGAAAAAACTTTTTCGCCCTCGGAATTTTTCTAAGTCCCAACGTACCGGCTCGGAATTTTTCTATGTTCCAACGACCGGTCGTGTCGGTCCAAACGTTTTTATATCCGTCTGCCGACGATATAAACGCTTAATCCCGACGTATTTTATCGAGTTATAACGATTTCTTGAAAAATATTCGTACGTTATAACGCTTTTTAACGAATTAATCGAAAAAGAGTGTTCGGTCCGAAAATTTTCTAAGTACGAACGACCGGCCGCATAGGTCCGTTTTTAAAAATCGTTCTCGGACGGAAATAAACCATTAATCCCGACGTATTTCGTCGAGTTACGTCGATTTATGCAAAAAAATTCATACCTTGTAACGCTTTTTAACGAATAAACTCGAAAAAACTTTTTCGCCCTCGGAATTTTTCTAAGTCCCAACGTACCGGCTCGGAATTTTTCTATGTTCCAACGACCGGTCGTGTCGGTCCAAACGTTTTTATATCCGTCTGCCGACGATATAAACGCTTAATCCCGACGTATTTTATCGAGTTATAACGATTTCTTGAAAAATATTCGTACGTTATAACGCTTTTTAACGAATTAATCGAAAAAGAGTGTTCGGTCCGAAAATTTTCTAAGTACGAACGACCGGCCGCATAGGTCCGTTTTTAAAAATCGTTCTCGGACGGAAATAAACCATTAATCCCGACGTATTTCGTCGAGTTACGTCGATTTATGCAAAAAAATTCATACCTTGTAACGCTTTTTAACGAATAAACTCGAAAAAACTTTTTCGCCCTCGGAATTTTTTCTAAGTCCCAACGTACCGGCTCGGAATTTTTCTATGTTCCAACGACCGGTCGTGTCGGTCCAAACGTTTTTATATCCGTCTGCCGACGATATAAACGCTTAATCCCGACGTATTTTATCGAGTTATAACGATTTCTTGAAAAATATTCGTACGTTATAACGCTTTTTAACGAATTAATCGAAAAAGAGTGTTCGGTCCGAAAATTTTCTAAGTACGAACGACCGGCCGCATAGGTCCGTTTTTAAAAATCGTTCTCGGACGGAAATAAACCATTAATCCCGACGTATTTCGTCGAGTTACGTCGATTTATGCAAAAAAAATTCATACCTTGTAACGCTTTTTAACGAATAAACTCGAAAAAACTTTTTCGCCCTCGGAATTTTTCTAAGTCCCAACGTACCGGCTCGGAATTTTTCTATGTTCCAACGACCGGTCGTGTCGGTCCAAACGTTTTTATATCCGTCTGCCGACGATATAAACGCTTAATCCCGACGTATTTTATCGAGTTATAACGATTTCTTGAAAAATATTCGTACGTTATAACGCTTTTTAACGAATTAATCGAAAAAGAGTGTTCGGTCCGAAAATTTTCTAAGTACGAACGACCGGCCGCATAGGTCCGTTTTTAAAAATCGTTCTCGGACGGAAATAAACCATTAATCCCGACGTATTCGTCGAGTTACGTCGATTTATGCAAAAAAATTCATACCTTGTAACGCTTTTTAACGAATAAACTCGAAAAAACTTTTTCGCCCTCGGAATTTTTCTAAGTCCCAACGTACCGGCTCGGAATTTTTCTATGTTCCAACGACCGGTCGTGTCGGTCCAAACGTTTTTATATCCGTCTGCCGACGATATAAACGCTTAATCCCGACGTATTTTATCGAGTTATAACGATTTCTTGAAAAATATTCGTACGTTATAACGCTTTTTAACGAATTAATCGAAAAAGAGTGTTCGGTCCGAAAATTTTCTAAGTACGAACGACCGGCCGCATAGGTCCGTTTTTAAAAATCGTTCTCGGACGGAAATAAACCATTAATCCCGACGTATTTCGTCGAGTTACGTCGATTTATGCAAAAAAATTCATACCTTGTAACGCTTTTTAACGAATAAACTCGAAAAAACTTTTTCGCCCTCGGAATTTTTCTAAGTCCCAACGTACCGGCTCGGAATTTTTCTATGTTCCAACGACCGGTCGTGTCGGTCCAAACGTTTTTATATCCGTCTGCCGACGATATAAACGCTTAATCCCGACGTATTTTATCGAGTTATAACGATTTCTTGAAAAATATTCGTACGTTATAACGCTTTTTAACGAATTAATCGAAAAAGAGTGTTCGGTCCGAAAATTTTCTAAGTACGAACGACCGGCCGCATAGGTCCGTTTTTAAAAATCGTTCTCGGACGGAAATAAACCATTAATCCCGACGTATTTCGTCGAGTTACGTCGATTTATGCAAAAAATTCATACCTTGTAACGCTTTTTAACGAATAAACTCGAAAAAACTTTTTCGCCCTCGGAATTTTTCTAAGTCCCAACGTACCGGCTCGGAATTTTTCTATGTTCCAACGACCGGTCGTGTCGGTCCAAACGTTTTTATATCCGTCTGCCGACGATATAAACGCTTAATCCCGACGTATTTTATCGAGTTATAACGATTTCTTGAAAAATATTCGTACGTTATAACGCTTTTTAACGAATTAATCGAAAAAGAGTGTTCGGTCCGAAAATTTTCTAAGTACGAACGACCGGCCGCATAGGTCCGTTTTTAAAAATCGTTCTCGGACGGAAATAAACCATTAATCCCGACGTATTTCGTCGAGTTACGTCGATTTATGCAAAAAAATTCATACCTTGTAACGCTTTTTAACGAATAAACTCGAAAAAACTTTTTCGCCCTCGGAATTTTTCTAAGTCCCAACGTACCGGCTCGGAATTTTTCTATGTTCCAACGACCGGTCGTGTCGGTCCAAACGTTTTTATATCCGTCTGCCGACGATATAAACGCTTAATCCCGACGTATTTTATCGAGTTATAACGATTTCTTGAAAAATATTCGTACGTTATAACGCTTTTTAACGAATTAATCGAAAAAGAG
>NW_026099398.1:0-104500 GCF_024542735.1 Bombus huntii
CGAAAATTTTAGCGAAAAATAGCCGTCATTTCCTTCCCGTTGGAGATATTTCGACGTTTAGGCACTCGTTGAACTCCATTTCACAGTGCTAATGCAATGCGCAACCATTTAAGCGTCGAAACAATCAAAATATCTCGCAAATCGCGAAGATTTCGAAAATTTTGATGAAAAATAGCCGTCATTTCCTTCCCGTTGGAGATATTTCGACGTTTAAGCACTCGTTGAACTCCATTTCACAGTGCTAATGCAATGCACAACGTTTCAGCATCGAAACAATCAAAATATCTCGCAAATCGCGAAGATTTCGAAAATTTTGATGAAAAATAGCCGTCATTTCCTTTCCGTTGGAGATATTTCGACGTTTAAGCACTCGTTGTACTCCATTTCACAGTGCTAATGCAATGCACAACCATTTAAGCGTCGAAACAATCAAAATATCTCGCAAATCGCGAAGATTTCGAAAATTTTAGCGAAAAATAGCCGTCATTTCCTTCCCGTTGGAGATATTTCGACGTTTAAGCACTCGTTGAACTCCATTTCACAGTGCTAATGCAATGCACAACCATTAAAGCGTCGAAACAATCAAAATATCTCGCAAATCGCGAAGATTTCGAAAATTTTAGCGAAAAATAGCCGTCATTTCCTTCCCGTTGGAGATGTTTCGACGTTTAAGCACTCGTTGAACTCCATTTCACAGTGCTAATGCAATGCACAACCATTTAAGCGTCGAAACAATCAAAATATCTCGCTAATCGCGAAGATTTCGAAAATTTTAGCGAAAAATAGCCGTCATTTCCTTCCCGTTGGAGATATTTCGACGTTTAAGCACTCGTTGAACTCCATTTCACAGTGCTAATGCAATGCACAACGTTTAAGCATCGAAACAATCAAAATATCTCGCAAATCGCGAAGATTTCGAAAATTTTGATGAAAAATAGCCGTCATTTCCATCCCGTTGGAGATATTTCGACGTTTAAGCACTCGTTGAACTCCATTTCACAGTGCTAATGCAATGCACAACCATTTAAGCGTCGAAACAATCAAAATATCTCGCAAATCGCGAAGATTTCGAAAATTTTGATGAAAAATAGCCGTCATTTCCTTCCCGTTGGAGATATTTCGACGTTTAAGCACTCGTTGAACTCCATTTCACAGCGCTAATGCAATGCACAACCATTAAAGCGTCGAAACAATCAAAATATCTCGCAAATCGCGAAGATTTCGAGAATTTTAGCGAAAAATAGCCGTCATTTCCTTCCCGTTGGAGATATTTCGACGTTTAAGCACTCGTTGAACTCCATTTCACAGTGCTAATGCAATGCACAACGTTTAAGCGTCGAAACAATCAAAATATCTCGCAAATCGCGAAGATTTCGAAAATTTTAGCGAAAAATAGCCGTCATTTCCTTCCCGTTGGAGATATTTCGACGTTTAAGCACTCGTTGAACTCCATTTCACAGTGCTAATGCAATGCGCAACCATTTAAGCGTCGAAACAATCAAAATATCTCGCAAATCGCGAAGATTTCGAAAATTTTGATGAAAAATAGCCGTCATTTCCTTCCCGTTGGAGATATTTCGACGTTTAAGCACTCGTTGAACTCCATTTCACAGTGCTAATGCAATGCACAACGTTTCAGCATCGAAACAATCAAAATATCTCGCAAATCGCGAAGATTTCGAAAATTTTGATGAAAAATAGCCGTCATTTCCTTTCCGTTGGAGATATTTCGACGTTTAAGCACTCGTTGTACTCCATTTCACAGTGCTAATGCAATGCACAACCATTTAAGCGTCGAAACAATCAAAATATCTCGCAAATCGCGAAGATTTCGAAAATTTTAGCGAAAAATAGCCGTCATTTCCTTCCCGTTGGAGATATTTCGACGTTTAAGCACTCGTTGAACTCCATTTCACAGTGCTAATGCAATGCACAACGTTTAAGCATCGAAACAATCAAAATATCTCGCAAATCGCGAAGATTTCGAAAATTTTGATGAAAAAAGCCGTCATTTCCTTCCCGTTGGAGATATTTCGACGTTTAAGCACTCGTTGAACTCCATTTCACAGTGCTAATGCAATGCACAACCATTTAAGCGTCGAAACAATCAAAATATCACGCAAATCGCGAAGATTTCGAAAATTTTGATGAAGAATAGCCGTCATTTCCTTCCCGTTCGAGATATTTCGACGTTTAAGCACTCGTTGAACTCCATTTCACAGTGCTAATGCAATGCACAACCATTTAAGCGTCGAAACAATCAAAATATCTCGCAAATCGCGAAGATTTCGAAAATTTTGATGAAAAATAGCCGTCATTTCCTTCCCGTTCGAGATATTTCGACGTTTAAGCACTCGTTGAACTCCATTTCACAGTGCTAATGCAATGCACAACCATTTAAGCGTCGAAACAATCAAAATATCTCGCAAATCGCGAAGATTTCGAAAATTTTAGCGAAAAATAGCCGTCATTTCCTTCCCGTTGGAGATATTTCGACGTTTAAGCACTCGTTGAACTCCATTTCACAGTGCTAATGCAATGCACAACCATTTAAGCGTCGAAACAATCAAAATATCTCGCAAATCGCGATGATTTCGAAAATTTTAGCGGAAAATAGCCGTCATTTCTTTCCCGTTGGAGATATTTCGACGTTTAAGCACTCGTTGAACTCCATTTCACAGTGCTAATGCAATGCACAACCATTTAAGCGTCGAAACAATCAAAATATCTCGCAAATCGCGAAGATTTCGAAAATTTTAGCGAAAAATAGCCGTCATTTCCTTCCCGTTGGAGATATTTCGACGTTTAAGCACTCGTTGATCTCCATTTCACAGTGCTAATGCAATGCATAACCATTTAAGCGTCGAAACAATCAAAATATCTCGCAAATCGCGAAGATTTCGAAAATTTTGATGAAAAATAGCCGTCATTTCCTTCCCGTTGGAGATATTTCGACGTTTAAGCACTCGTTGAACTCCATTTCACAGTGCTAATGCAATGCACAACCATTAAAGCGTCGAAACAATCAAAATATCTCGCAAATCGCGAAGATTTCGAAAATTTTAGCGAAAAATAGCCGTCATTTCCTTCCCGTTGGAGATATTTCGACGTTTAAGCACTCGTTGAACTCCATTTCACAGTGCTAATGCAATGCACAACGTTTAAGCGTCGAAACAATCAAAATATCTCGCAAATCGCGAAGATTTCGAAAATTTTAGCGAAAAATAGCCGTCATTTCCTTCCCGTTGGAGATATTTCGACGTTTAAGCACTCGTTGTACTCCATTTCACAGTGCTAATGCAATGCACAACCATTTAAGCGTCGAAACAATCAAAATATCTCGCAAATCGCGAAGATTTCGAAAATTTTAGCGAAAAATAGCCGTCATTTCCTTCCCGTTGGAGATATTTCGACGTTTAAGCACTCGTTGAACTCCATTTCACAGTGCTAATGCAATGCACAACGTTTAAGCATCGAAACAATCAAAATATCTCGCAAATCGCGAAGATTTCGAAAATTTTGATGAAAAAAGCCGTCATTTCCTTCCCGTTGGAGATATTTCGACGTTTAAGCACTCGTTGAACTCCATTTCACAGTGCTAATGCAATGCACAACCATTTAAGCGTCGAAACAATCAAAATATCACGCAAATCGCGAAGATTTCGAAAATTTTGATGAAGAATAGCCGTCATTTCCTTCCCGTTCGAGATATTTCGACGTTTAAGCACTCGTTGAACTCCATTTCACAGTGCTAATGCAATGCACAACCATTTAAGCGTCGAAACAATCAAAATATCTCGCAAATCGCGAAGATTTCGAAAATTTTGATGAAAAATAGCCGTCATTTCCTTCCCGTTGGAGATATTTCGACGTTTAAGCACTCGTTGAACTCCATTTCACAGCGCTAATGCAATGCACAACCATTAAAGCGTCGAAACAATCAAAATATCTCGCAAATCGCGAAGATTTCGAAAATTTTAGCGAAAAATAGCCGTCATTTCCTTCCCGTTGGAGATATTTCGACGTTTAAGCACTCGTTGAACTCCATTTCACAGTGCTAATGCAATGCACAACGTTTAAGCGTCGAAACAATCAAAATATCTCGCAAATCGCGAAGATTTCGAAAATTTTAGCGAAAAATAGCCGTCATTTCCTTCCCGTTGGAGATATTTCGACGTTTAAGCACTCGTTGAACTCCATTTCATAGTGCTAATGCAATGCACAACCATTTAAGCGTCGAAACAATCAAAATATCTCGCAAATCGCGAAGATTTCGAAAATTTTGATGAAAAATAGCCGTCATTTCCTTCCCGTTGGAGATATTTCGACGTTTAAGCACTCGTTGAACTCCATTTCACAGTGCTAATGCAATGCACAGCTATTTAAGCGTCGAAACAATCAAAATATCTCGCAAATCGCGAAGATTTCGAAAATTTTAGCGAAAAATAGCCGTCATTTCCTTCCCGTTGGAGATATTTCGACGTTTAAGCACTCGTTGAACTCCATTTCACAGTGCTAATGCAATGCACAACGTTTAAGCATCGAAACAATCAAAATATCTCGCAAATCTCGAAGATTTCGAAAATTTTGATGAAAAATAGCCGTCATTTCCTTCCCGTTGGAGATATTTCGACGTTTAAGCACTCGTTGAACTCCATTTCACAGTGCTAATGCAATGCACAACCATTTAAGCGTCGAAACAATCAAAATATCTCGCAAATCGCGAAGATTTCGAAAATTTTAGCGAAAAATAGCCGTCATTTCCTTCCCGTTGGAGATATTTCGACGTTTAAGCACTCGTTGAACTCCATTTCACAGTGCTAATGCAATGCACAACCATTTAAGCGTCGAAACAATCAAAATATCTCGCAAATCGCGAAGATTTCGAAAATTTTGATGAAAAATAGCCGTCATTTCCTTCCCGTTGGAGATATTTCGACGTTTAAGCACTCGTTGAACTCCATTTCACAGTGCTAATGCAATGCACAACCATTTAAGCGTCGAAACAATCAAAATATCTCGCTAATCGCGAAGATTTCGAAAATTTTAGCGAAAAATAGCCGTCATTTCCTTCCCGTTGGAGATATTTCGACGTTTAAGCACTCGTTGAACTCCATTTCACAGTGCTAATGCAATGCACAATGTTTAAGCATCGAAACAATCAAAATATCTCGCAAATCGCGAAGATTTCGAAAATTTTGATGAAAAATAGCCGTCATTTCCTTCCCGTTGGAGATATTTCGACGTTTAAGCACTCGTTGAACTCCATTTCACAGTGCTAATGCAATGCACAACCATTTAAGCGTCGAAACAATCAAAATATCTCGCAAATCGCGAAGATTTCGAAAATTTTGATGAAAAATAGCCGTCATTTCCTTCCCGTTGGAGATATTTCGACGTTTAAGCACTCGTTGAACTCCATTTCACAGTGCTAATGCAATGCACAACGTTTAAGCATCGAAACAATCAAAATATCTCGCAAATCGCGAAGATTTCGAAAATTTTGATGAAAAATAGCCGTCATTTCCTTCCCGTTGGAGATATTTCGACGTTTAAGCACTCGTTGAACTCCATTTCACAGTGCTAATGCAATACACAACCATTTAAGCGTCGAAACAATCAAAATATCTCGCAAATCGCGAAGATTTCGAAAATTTTAGCGAAAAATAGCCGTCATTTCCTTCCCGTTGGAGATATTTCGACGTTTAAGCACTCGTTGAACTCCATTTCACAGTGCTAATGCAATGCACAACCATTTAAGCGTCGAAACAATCAAAATATCTCGCAAATCGCGAAGATTTCGAAAATTTTGATGAAAAATAGCCGTCATTTCCTTCCCGTTGGAGATATTTCGACGTTTAAGCACTCGTTGAACTCCATTTCACAGTGCTAATGCAATGCACAACCATTAAAGCGTCGAAACAATCAAAATATCTCGCAAATCGCGAAGATTTCGAAAATTTTAGCGAAAAATAGCCGTCATTTCCTTCCCGTTGGAGATATTTCGACGTTTAAGCACTCGTTGAACTCCATTTCACAGTGCTAATGCAATGCACAACGTTTAAGCGTCGAAACAATCAAAATATCTCGCAAATCGCGAAGATTTCGAAAATTTTAGCGAAAAATAGCCGTCATTTCCTTCCCGTTGGAGATATTTCGACGTTTAAGCACTCGTTGAACTCCATTTCACAGTGCTAATGCAATACACAACCATTTAAGCGTCGAAACAATCAAAATATCTCGCAAATCGCGAAGATTTCGAAAATTTTAGCGAAAAATAGCCGTCATTTCCTTCCCGTTGGAGATATTTCGACGTTTAAGCACTCGTTGAACTCCATTTCACAGTGCTAATGCAATGCACAACCATTTAAGCGTCGAAACAATCAAAATATCTCGCAAATCGCGAAGATTTCGAAAATTTTGATGAAAAATAGCCGTCATTTCCTTCCCGTTGGAGATATTTCGACGTTTAAGCACTCGTTGAACTCCATTTCACAGTGCTAATGCAATACACAACCATTTAAGCGTCGAAACAATCAAAATATCTCGCAAATCGCGAAGATTTCGAAAATTTTAGCGAAAAATAGCCGTCATTTCCTTCCCGTTGGAGATATTTCGACGTTTAAGCACTCGTTGAACTCATTTCACAGTGCTAATGCAATGCACAACCATTTAAGCGTCGAAACAATCAAAATATCTCGCAAATCGCGAAGATTTCGAAAATTTTGATGAAAAATAGCCGTCATTTCCTTCCCGTTGGAGATATTTCGACGTTTAAGCACTCGTTGAACTCCATTTCACAGTGCTAATGCAATGCACAACCATTAAAGCGTCGAAACAATCAAAATATCTCGCAAATCGCGAAGATTTCGAAAATTTTAGCGAAAAATAGCCGTCATTTCCTTCCCGTTGGAGATATTTCGACGTTTAAGCACTCGTTGAACTCCATTTCACAGTGCTAATGCAATGCACAACGTTTAAGCATCGAAACAATCAAAATATCTCGCAAATCGCGAAGATTTCGAAAATTTTGATGAAAAATAGCCGTCATTTCCTTCCCGTTGGAGATATTTCGACGTTTAAGCACTCGTTGAACTCCATTTCACAGTGCTAATGCAATGCACAACCATTTAAGCGTCGAAACAATCAAAATATCTCGCAAATCGCGAAGATTTCGAAAATTTTAGCGAAAAATAGCCGTCATTTCCTTCCCGTTGGAGATATTTCGACGTTTAAGCACTCGTTGAACTCCATTTCACAGTGCTAATGCAATGCACAACCATTAAAGCGTCGAAACAATCAAAATATCTCGCAAATCGCGAAGATTTCGAAATTTTAGCGAAAAATAGCCGTCATTTCCTTCCCGTTGGAGATATTTCGACGTTTTAAGCACTCGTTGAACTCCATTTCACAGTGCTAATGCAATGCACAACCACTTAAGCGTCGAAACAATCAAAATATCTCGCTAATCGCGAAGATTTCGAAAATTTTAGCGAAAAATAGCCGTCATTTCCTTCCCGTTGGAGATATTTCGACGTTTAAGCACTCGTTGAACTCCATTTCACAGTGCTAATGCAATGCACAACCATTTAAGCGTCGAAACAATCAAAATATCTCGCAAATCGCGAAGATTTCGAAAATTTTGATGAAAAATAGCCGTCATTTCCTTCCCGTTGGAGATATTTCGACGTTTAAGCACTCGTTGAACTCCATTTCACAGTGCTAATGCAATGCACAACGTTTAAGCATCGAAACAATCAAAATATCTCGCAAATCGCGAAGATTTCGAAAATTTTGATGAAAAATAGCCGTCATTTCCTTCCCGTTGGAGATATTTCGACGTTTAAGCACTCGTTGAACTCCATTTCACAGTGCTAATGCAATGCACAACCATTTAAGCGTCGAAACAATCAAAATATCTCGCAAATCGCGAAGGTTTCGAAAATTTTGATGAAAAATAGCCGTCATTTCCTTCCCGTTGGAGATATTTCGACGTTTAAGCACTCGTTGAACTCCATTTCACAGTGCTAATGCAATACACAACCATTTAAGCGTCGAAACAATCAAAATATCTCGCAAATCGCGAAGATTTCGAAAATTTTGATGAAAAATAGCCGTCATTTCCTTCCCGTTGGAGATATTTCGACGTTTAAGCACTCGTTGAACTCCATTTCACAGTGCTAATGCAATGCACAACTATTTAAGCGTCGAAACAATCAAAATATCTCGCAAATCGCGAAGATTTCGAAAATTTCAGCGAAAAATAGCCGTCATTTCCTTCCCGTTGGAGATATTTCGACGTTTAAGCACTCGTTGAACTCCATTTCACAGTGCTAATGCAATGCACAACGTTTAAGCATCGAAACAAACAAAATATCTCGCAAATCGCGAAGATTTCGAAAATTTTGATGAAAAATAGCCGTCATTTCCTTCCCGTTGGAGATATTTCGACGTTTAAGCACTCGTTGAACTCCATTTCACAGTGCTAATGCAATGCACAACGTTTAAGCGTCGAAACAATCAAAATATCTCGCAAATCGCGAAGATTTCGAAAATTTTGATGAAAAATAGCCGTCATTTCCTTCCCGTTGGAGATATTTCGACGTTTAAGCACTCGTTGAACTCCATTTCACAGTGCTAATGCAATGCACAACCATTTAAGCGTCGAAACAATCAAAATATCTCGCAAATCGCGAAGATTTCGAAAATTTTGATGAAAAATAGCCGTCATTTCCTTCCCGTTGGAGATATTTCGACGTTTAAGCACTCGTTGAACTCCATTTCACAGTGCTAATGCAATACACAACCATTTAAGCGTCGAAACAATCAAAATATCTCGCAAATCGCGAAGATTTCGAAAATTTTAGCGAAAAATAGCCGTCATTTCCTTCCCGTTGGAGATATTTCGACGTTTAAGCACTCGTTGAACTCCATTTCACAGTGCTAATGCAATGCACAACGTTTAAGCGTCGAAACAATCAAAATATCTCGCAAATCGCGAAGATTTCGAAAATTTTAGCGAAAAATAGCCGTCATTTCCTTCCCGTTGGAGATATTTCGACGTTTAAGCACTCGTTGAACTCCATTTCACAGTGCTAATGCAATGCGCAACCATTTAAGCGTCGAAACAATCAAAATATCTCGCAAATCGCGAAGATTTCGAAAATTTTGATGAAAAATAGCCGTCATTTCCTTCCCGTTGGAGATATTTCGACGTTTAAGCACTCGTTGAACTCCATTTCACAGTGCTAATGCAATGCACAGCCATTTAAGCGTCGAAACAATCAAAATATCTCGCAAATCGCGAAGATTCGAAAATTTTGATGAAAAATAGCCGTCATTTCCTTCCCGTTGGAGATATTTCGACGTTTAAGCACTCGTTGAACTCCATTTCACAGTGCTAATGCAATGCACAACGTTTAAGCGTCGAAACAATCAAAATATCTCGCAAATCGCGAAGATTTCGAAAATTTTAGCGAAAAATAGCCGTCATTTCCTTCCCGTTGGAGATATTTCGACGTTTAAGCACTCGTTGAACTCCATTTCACAGTGCTAATGCAATGCACAACGTTTAAGCATCGAAACAATCAAAATATCTCGCAAATCGCGAAGATTTCGAAAATTTTGATGAAAAATAGCCGTCATTTCCTTCCCGTTGGAGATATTTCGACGTTTAAGCACTCGTTGAACTCCATTTCACAGTGCTAATGCAATGCACAACCATTTAAGCGTCGAAACAATCAAAATATCTCGCAAATCGCGAAGATTTCGAAAATTTTGATGAAAAATAGCCGTCATTTCCTTCCCGTTGGAGATATTTCGACGTTTAAGCACTCGTTGAACTCCATTTCACAGTGCTAATGCAATGCACAACCATTAAAGCGTCGAAACAATCAAAATATCTCGCAAATCGCGAAGATTTCGAAAATTTTAGCGAAAAATAGCCGTCATTTCCTTCCCGTTGGAGATATTTCGACGTTTAAGCACTCGTTGAACTCCATTTCACAGTGCTAATGCAATGCACAACGTTTAAGCATCGAAACAATCAAAATATCCTCGCAAATCGCGAAGATTTCGAAAATTTTGATGAAAAATAGCCGTCATTTCCTTCCCGTTGGAGATATTTCGACGTTTAAGCACTCGTTGAACTCCATTTCACAGTGCTAATGCAATGCACAACCATTTAAGCGTCGAAACAATCAAAATATCTCGCAAATCGCGAAGATTTCGAAAATTTTAGCGAAAAATAGCCGTCATTTCCTTCCCGTTGGAGATATTTCGACGTTTAAGCACTCGTTGAACTCCATTTCACAGTGCTAATGCAATGCACAACCATTAAAGCGTCGAAACAATCAAAATATCTCGCAAATCGCGAAGATTTCGAAATTTTAGCGAAAAATAGCCGTCATTTCCTTCCCGTTGGAGATATTTCGACGTTTAAGCACTCGTTGAACTCCATTTCACAGTGCTAATGCAATGCACAACCACTTAAGCGTCGAAACAATCAAAATATCTCGCTAATCGCGAAGATTTCGAAAATTTTAGCGAAAAATAGCCGTCATTTCCTTCCCGTTGGAGATATTTCGACGTTTAAGCACTCGTTGAACTCCATTTCACAGTGCTAATGCAATGCACAACCATTTAAGCGTCGAAACAATCAAAATATCTCGCAAATCGCGAAGATTTCGAAAATTTTGATGAAAAATAGCCGTCATTTCCTTCCCGTTGGAGATATTTCGACGTTTAAGCACTCGTTGAACTCCATTTCACAGTGCTAATGCAATGCACAACGTTTAAGCATCGAAACAATCAAAATATCTCGCAAATCGCGAAGATTTCGAAAATTTTGATGAAAAATAGCCGTCATTTCCTTCCCGTTGGAGATATTTCGACGTTTAAGCACTCGTTGAACTCCATTTCACAGTGCTAATGCAATGCACAACCATTTAAGCGTCGAAACAATCAAAATATCTCGCAAATCGCGAAGGTTTCGAAAATTTTGATGAAAAATAGCCGTCATTTCCTTCCCGTTGGAGATATTTCGACGTTTAAGCACTCGTTGAACTCCATTTCACAGTGCTAATGCAATACACAACCATTTAAGCGTCGAAACAATCAAAATATCTCGCAAATCGCGAAGATTTCGAAAATTTTGATGAAAAATAGCCGTCATTTCCTTCCCGTTGGAGATATTTCGACGTTTAAGCACTCGTTGAACTCCATTTCACAGTGCTAATGCAATGCACAACTATTTAAGCGTCGAAACAATCAAAATATCTCGCAAATCGCGAAGATTTCGAAAATTTCAGCGAAAAATAGCCGTCATTTCCTTCCCGTTGGAGATATTTCGACGTTTAAGCACTCGTTGAACTCCATTTCACAGTGCTAATGCAATGCACAACGTTTAAGCATCGAAACAAACAAAATATCTCGCAAATCGCGAAGATTTCGAAAATTTTGATGAAAAATAGCCGTCATTTCCTTCCCGTTGGAGATATTTCGACGTTTAAGCACTCGTTGAACTCCATTTCACAGTGCTAATGCAATGCACAACGTTTTAAGCGTCGAAACAATCAAAATATCTCGCAAATCGCGAAGATTTCGAAAATTTTGATGAAAAATAGCCGTCATTTCCTTCCCGTTGGAGATATTTCGACGTTTAAGCACTCGTTGAACTCCATTTCACAGTGCTAATGCAATGCACAACCATTTAAGCGTCGAAACAATCAAAATATCTCGCAAATCGCGAAGATTTCGAAAATTTTGATGAAAAATAGCCGTCATTTCCTTCCCGTTGGAGATATTTCGACGTTTAAGCACTCGTTGAACTCCATTTCACAGTGCTAATGCATTTAAGCGTCGAAACAATCAAAATATCTCGCAAATCGCGAAGATTTCGAAAATTTTAGCGAAAAATAGCCGTCATTTCCTTCCCGTTGGAGATATTTCGACGTTTAAAGCACTCGTTGAACTCCATTTCACAGTGCTAATGCAATGCACAACGTTTAAGCGTCGAAACAATCAAAATATCTCGCAAATCGCGAAGATTTCGAAAATTTTAGCGAAAAATAGCCGTCATTTCCTTCCCGTTGGAGATATTTCGACGTTTAAGCACTCGTTGAACTCCATTTCACAGTGCTAATGCAATGCGCAACCATTTAAGCGTCGAAACAATCAAAATATCTCGCAAATCGCGAAGATTTCGAAAATTTTGATGAAAAATAGCCGTCATTTCCTTCCCGTTGGAGATATTTCGACGTTTAAGCACTCGTTGAACTCCATTTCACAGTGCTAATGCAATGCACAGCCATTTAAGCGTCGAAACAATCAAAATATCTCGCAAATCGCGAAGATTTCGAAAATTTTGATGAAAAAATAGCCGTCATTTCCTTCCCGTTGGAGATATTTCGACGTTTAAGCACTCGTTGAACTCCATTTCACAGTGCTAATGCAATGCACAACGTTTTAAGCGTCGAAACAATCAAAATATCTCGCAAATCGCGAAGATTTCGAAAATTTTAGCGAAAAATAGCCGTCATTTCCTTCCCGTTGGAGATATTTCGACGTTTAAGCACTCGTTGAACTCCATTTCACAGTGCTAATGCAATGCACAACGTTTAAGCATCGAAACAATCAAAATATCTCGCAAATCGCGAAGATTTCGAAAATTTTGATGAAAAATAGCCGTCATTTCCTTCCCGTTGGAGATATTTCGACGTTTTAAGCACTCGTTGAACTCCATTTCACAGTGCTAATGCAATGCACAACCATTTAAGCGTCGAAACAATCAAAATATCTCGCAAATCGCGAAGATTTCGAAAATTTTGATGAAAAATAGCCGTCATTTCCTTCCCGTTGGAGATATTTCGACGTTTAAGCACTCGTTGAACTCCATTTCACAGTGCTAATGCAATGCACAACGTTTAAGCATCGAAACAATCAAAATATCTCGCAAATCGCGAAGATTTCGAAAATTTTAGCGAAAAATAGCCGTCATTTCCTTCCCGTTGGAGATATTTCGACGTTTAAGCACTCGTTGAACTCCATTTCACAGTGCTAATGCAATGCACAACGTTTAAGCATCGAAACAATCAAAATATCTCGCAAATCGCGAAGATTTCGAAAATTTTGATGAAAAATAGCCGTCATTTCCTTCCCGTTGGAGATATTTCGACGTTTAAGCACTCGTTGAACTCCATTTCACAGTGCTAATGCAATGCACAACGTTTAAGCATCGAAACAATCAAAATATCTCGCAAATCGCGAAGATTTCGAAAATTTTGATGAAAAATAGCCGTCATTTCCTTCCCGTTGGAGATATTTCGACGTTTAAGCACTCGTTGAACTCCATTTCACAGTGCTAATGCAATGCACAACGTTTAAGCGTCGAAACAATCAAAATATCTCGCAAATCGCGAAGATTTCGAAAATTTTAGCGAAAAAATAGCCGTCATTTCCTTCCCGTTGGAGATATTTCGACGTTTAAGCACTCGTTGAACTCCATTTCACAGTGCTAATACAATGCACAACGTTTAAGCATCGAAACAATCAAAATATCTCGCAAATCGCGAAGATTTCGAAAATTTTGATGAAAAATAGCCGTCATTTCCTTCCCGTTGGAGATATTTCGACGTTTAAGCACTCGTTGAACTCCATTTCACAGTGCTAATGCAATGCACAACCATTTAAGCGTCGAAACAATCAAAATATCTCGCAAATCGCGAAGATTTCGAAAATTTTGATGAAAAATAGCCGTCATTTCCTTCCCGTTGGAGATATTTCGACGTTTAAGCACTCGTTGAACTCCATTTCACAGTGCTAATGCAATGCACAACCATTAAAGCGTCGAAACAATCAAAATATCTCGCAAATCGCGAAGATTTCGAAAATTTTAGCGAAAAATAGCCGTCATTTCCTTCCCGTTGGAGATATTTCGACGTTTAAGCACTCGTTGAACTCCATTTCACAGTGCTAATGCAATGCACAACGTTTAAGCATCGAAACAATCAAAATATCTCGCAAATCGCGAAGATTTCGAAAATTTTGATGAAAAAATAGCCGTCATTTCCTTCCCGTTGGAGATATTTCGACGTTTAAGCACTCGTTGAACTCCATTTCACAGTGCTAATGCAATGCACAACGTTTAAGCATCGAAACAATCAAAATATCTCGCAAATCGCGAAGATTTCGAAAATTTTGATGAAAAATAGCCGTCATTTCCTTCCCGTTGGAGATATTTCGACGTTTAAGCACTCGTTGAACTCCATTTCACAGTGCTAATGCAATGCACAACCATTTAAGCGTCGAAACAATCAAAATATCTCGCAAATCGCGAAGATTTCGAAAATTTTGATGAAAAATAGCCGTCATTTCCTTCCCGTTGGAGATATTTCGACGTTTAAGCACTCGTTGAACTCCATTTCACAGTGCTAATGCAATACACAACCATTTAAGCGTCGAAACAATCAAAATATCTCGCAAATCGCGAAGATTTCGAAAATTTTAGCGAAAAATAGCCGTCATTTCCTTCCCGTTGGAGATATTTCGACGTTTAAGCACTCGTTGAACTCCATTTCACAGTGCTAATGCAATGCACAACGTTTAAGCATCGAAACAATCAAAATATCTCGCAAATCGCGAAGATTTCGAAAATTTTGATGAAAAATAGCCGTCATTTCCTTCCCGTTGGAGATATTTCGACGTTTAAGCACTCGTTGAACTCCATTTCACAGTGCTAATGCAATGCACAACCATTTAAGCGTCGAAACAATCAAAATATCTCGCAAATCGCGAAGATTTCGAAAAATTTTGATGAAAAATAGCCGTCATTTCCTTCCCGTTGGAGATATTTCGACGTTTAAGCACTCGTTGAACTCCATTTCACAGTGCTAATGCAATGCACAACGTTTAAGCATCGAAACAATCAAAATATCTCGCAAATCGCGAAGATTTCGAAAATTTTAGCGAAAAATAGCCGTCATTTCCTTCCCGTTGGAGATATTTCGACGTTTAAGCACTCGTTGAACTCCATTTCACAGTGCTAATGCAATGCACAACCATTAAAGCGTCGAAACAATCAAAATATCTCGCAAATCGCGAAGATTTCGAAAATTTTAGCCAAAAATAGCCGTCATTTCCTTCCCGTTGGAGATATTTCGACGTTTAAGCACTCGTTGAACTCCATTTCACAGTGCTAATGCAATGCACAACCATTTAAGCGTCGAACAATCAAAATATCTCGCAAATCGCGAAGATTTCGAAAATTTTAGCGAAAAATAGCCGTCATTTCCTTCCCGTTGGAGATATTTCGACGTTTTAAGCACTCGTTTGAACTCCATTTCACAGTGCTAATGCAATGCACAACCATTTAAGCGTCGAAACAATCAAAATATCTCGCAAATCGCGAAGATTTCGAAAATTTTGATGGAAAATAGCCGTCATTTCCTTCCCGTTGGAGATATTTCGACGTTTAAGCACTCGTTGAACTCCATTTCACAGTGCTAATGCAATGCACAACGTTTTAAGCATCGAAACAATCAAAATATCTCGCAAATCGCGAAGATTTCGAAAATTTTGATGAAAAAATAGCCGTCATTTCCTTCCCGTTGGAGATATTTCGACGTTTAAGCACTCGTTGAACTCCATTTCAGAGTGCTAATGCAATGCACAACCATTAAAGCGTCGAAACAATCAAAATATCTCGCAAATCGCGAAGATTTCGAAAATTTTAGCGAAAAATAGCCGTCATTTCCTTCCCGTTGGAGATATTTCGACGTTTAAGCACTCGTTGAACTCCATTTCACAGTGCTAATGCAATGCACAACCATTTAAGCGTCGAAACAATCAAAATATCTCGCAAATCGCGAAGATTTCGAAAATTTTAGCGAAAAATAGCCGTCATTTCCTTCCCGTTGGAGATATTTCGACGTTTAAGCACTCGTTGAGCTCCATTTCACAGTGCTAATGCAATGCACAACCATTTAAGCGTCGAAACAATCAAAATATCTCGCAAATCGCGAAGATTTCGAAAATTTTAGCGAAAAATAGCCGTCATTTCCTTCCCGTTGGAGATATTTCGACGTTTAAGCACTCGTTGAACTCCATTTCACAGTGCTAATGCAATGCACAACCATTTAAGCGTCGAAACAATCAAAATATCTCGCAAATCGCGAAGATTTCGAAAATTTTAGCGAAAAATAGCCGTCATTTCCTTCCCGTTGGAGATATTTCGACGTTTAAGCACTCGTTGAACTATATTTCACAGTGCTAATGCAATGCACAACGTTTTAAGCATCGAAACAATCAAAATATCTCGCAAATCGCGAAGATTTCGAAAATTTTGATGGAAAATAGCCGTCATTTCCTTCCCGTTGGAGATATTTCGACGTTTAAGCACTCGTTGAACTCCATTTCACAGTGCTAATGCAATGCACAACCATTAAAGCGTCGAAACAATCAAAATATCTCGCAAATCGCGAAGATTTCGAAAATTTTAGCGAAAATAGCCGTCATTTCCTTCCCGTTGGAGATATTTCGACGTTTAAGCACTCGTTGAACTCCATTTCACAGTGCTAATGCAATGCACAACCATTTAAGCGTCGAAACAATCAAAATATCTCGCAAATCGCGAAGATTTCGAAAATTTTAGCGAAAAATAGCCGTCATTTCCTTCCCGTTGGAGATATTTCGACGTTTAAGCACTCGTTGAACTCCATTTCACAGTGCTAATGCAATGCACAACCATTTAAGCGTCGAAACAATCAAAATATCTCGCAAATCGCGAAGATTTCGAAAATTTTAGCGAAAAATAGCCGTCATTTCCTTCCCGTTGGAGATATTTCGACGTTTAAGCACTCGTTGAACTCCATTTCACAGTGCTAATGCAATGCACAACCATTAAAGCGTCGAAACAATCAAAATATCTCGCAAATCGCGAAGATTTCGAAAATTTTAGCGAAAAATAGCCGTCATTTCCTTCCCGTTGGAGATATTTCGACGTTTAAGCACTCGTTGAACTCCATTTCACAGTGCTAATGCAATGCACAACGTTTAAGCGTCGAAACAATCAAAATATCTCGCAAATCGCGAAGATTTCGAAAATTTTAGCGAAAAATAGCCGTCATTTCCTTCCCGTTGGAGATATTTCGACGTTTAAGCACTCGTTGAACTCCATTTCACAGTGCTAATGCAATGCACAACCATTTAAGCGTCGAAACAATCAAAATATCTCGCAAATCGCGAAGATTTCGAAAATTTTGATGAAAAATAGCCGTCATTTCCTTCCCGTTGGAGATATTTCGACGTTTAAGCACTCGTTGAACTCCATTTCACAGTGCTAATGCAATGCACAACCATTTAAGCGTCGAAACAATCAAAATATCTCGCAAATCGCGAAGATTTCGAAAATTTTGATGAAAAATAGCCGTCATTTCCTTCCCGTTGGAGATATTTCGACGTTTAAGCACTCGTTGAACTCCATTTCACAGTGCTAATGCAATACACAACCATTAAAGCGTCGAAACAATCAAAATATCTCGCAAATCGCGAAGATTTCGAAAATTTTAGCGAAAAATAGCCGTCATTTCCTTCCCGTTGGAGATATTTCGACGTTTAAGCACTCGTTGAACTCCATTTCACAGTGCTAATGCAATGCACAACGTTTAAGCATCGAAACAATCAAAATATCTCGCAAATCGCGAAGATTTCGAAAATTTTGATGAAAAAATAGCCGTCATTTCCTTTCCGTTGGAGATATTTCGACGTTTAAGCACTCGTTGAACTCCATTTCACAGTGCTAATGCAATGCACAACCATTTAAGCGTCGAAACAATCAAAATATCTCGCAAATCGCGAAGATTTCGAAAATTTTAGCGAAAAATAGCCGTCATTTCCTTCCCGTTGGAGATATTTCGACGTTTAAGCACTCGTTGAACTCCATTTCACAGTGCTAATGCAATGCACAACGTTTAAGCATCGAAACAATCAAAATATCTCGCAAATCGCGAAGATTTCGAAAATTTTGATGAAAAATAGCCGTCATTTCCTTCCCGTTGGAGATATTTCGACGTTTAAGCACTCGTTGAACTCCATTTCACAGTGCTAATGCAATGCACAACCATTTAAGCGTCGAAACAATCAAAATATCTCGCAAATCGCGAAGATTTCGAAAATTTTGATGAAAAATAGCCGTCATTTCCTTCCCGTTGGAGATATTTCGACGTTTAAGCACTCGTTGAACTCCATTTCACAGTGCTAATGCAATGCACAACCATTTAAGAGTCGAAACAATCAAAATATCTCGCAAATCGCGAAGATTTCGAAAATTTTGATGAAAAATAGCCGTCATTTCCTTCCCGTTGGAGATATTTCGACGTTTAAGCACTCGTTGAACTCCATTTCACAGTGCTAATGCAATACACAACCATTTAAGCGTCGAAACAATCAAAATATCTCGCAAATCGCGAAGATTTCGAAAATTTTGATGAAAAATAGCCGTCATTTCCATCCCGTTGGAGATATTTCGACGTTTAAGCACTCGTTGAACTCCATTTCACAGTGCTAATGCAATGCACAACCATTTAAGCGTCGAAACAATCAAAATATCTCGCAAATCGCGAAGATTTCGAAAATTTTGATGAAAAATAGCCGTCATTTCCTTCCCGTTGGAGATATTTCGACGTTTAAGCACTCGTTGAACTCCATTTCACAGCGCTAATGCAATGCACAACCATTAAAGCGTCGAAACAATCAAAATATCTCGCAAATCGCGAAGATTTCGAGAATTTTAGCGAAAAATAGCCGTCATTTCCTTCCCGTTGGAGATATTTCGACGTTTAAGCACTCGTTGAACTCCATTTCACAGTGCTAATGCAATGCACAACGTTTAAGCGTCGAAACAATCAAAATATCTCGCAAATCGCGAAGATTTCGAAAATTTTGATGAAAAATAGCCGTCATTTCCTTCCCGTTGGAGATATTTCGACGTTTAAGCACTCGTTGAACTCCATTTCACAGTGCTAATGCAATGCACAACCATTTAAGCGTCGAAACAATCAAAATATCTCGCAAATCGCGAAGATTTCGAAAATTTTAGCGAAAAATAGCCGTCATTTCCTTCCCGTTGGAGATATTTCGACGTTTAAGCACTCGTTGAACTCCATTTCACAGTGCTAATGCAATGCACAACGTTTTAAGCATCGAAACAATCAAAATATCTCGCAAATCGCGAAGATTTCGAAAATTTTGATGAAAAATAGCCGTCATTTCCTTCCCGTTGGAGATATTTCGACGTTTAAGCACTCGTTGAACTCCATTTCACAGTGCTAATGCAATGCACAACCATTTAAGCGTCGAAACAATCAAAATATCTCGCAAATCGCGAAGATTTCGAAAATTTTAGCGAAAAATAGCCGTCATTTCCTTCCCGTTGGAGATATTTCGACGTTTAAGCACTCGTTGAACTCCATTTCACAGTGCTAATGCAATGCACAACGTTTAAGCATCGAAACAATCAAAATATCTCGCAAATCGCGAAGATTTCGAAAATTTTGATGAAAAATAGCCGTCATTTCCTTCCCGTTGGAGATATTTCGACGTTTAAGCACTCGTTGAACTCCATTTCACAGTGCTAATGCAATGCACAACCATTAAAGCGTCGAAACAATCAAAATATCTCGCAAATCGCGAAGATTTCGAAAATTTTAGCGAAAAATAGCCGTCAATTCCTTCCCGTTGGAGATATTTCGACGTTTAAGCACTCGTTGAACTCCATTTCACAGTGCTAATGCAATGCACAACGTTTAAGCATCGAAACAATCAAAATATCTCGCAAATCGCGAAGATTTCGAAAATTTTGATGAAAAATAGCCGTCATTTCCTTCCCGTTGGAGATATTTCGACGTTTAAGCACTCGTTGAACTCCATTTCACAGTGCTAATGCAATGCACAACCATTTAAGCGTCGAAACAATCAAAATATCTCGCAAATCGCGAAGATTTCGAAAATTTTAGCGAAAAATAGCCGTCATTTCCTTCCCGTTGGAGATATTTCGACGTTTAAGCACTCGTTGAACTCCATTTCACAGTGCTAATGCAATGCACAACCATTAAAGCGTCGAAACAATCAAAATATCACGCAAATCGCGAAGATTTCGAAAATTTTAGCGAAAAATAGCCGTCATTTCCTTCCCGTTGGAGATATTTCGACGTTTAAGCACTCGTTGAACTCCATTTCACAGTGCTAATGCAATGCACAACGTTTAAGCATCGAAACAATCAAAATATCTCGCAAATCGCGAAGAATTCGAAAATTTTGATGAAAAATAGCCGTCATTTCCTTCCCGTTGGAGATATTTCGACGTTTAAGCACTCGTTGAACTCCATTTCACAGTGCTAATGCAATGCACAACCATTTAAGCGTCGAAACAATCAAAATATCTCGCAAATCGCGAAGATTTCGAAAATTTTAGCGAAAAATAGCCGTCATTTCCTTCCCGTTGGAGATATTTCGACGTTTAAGCACTCGTTGAACTCCATTTCACAGTGCTAATGCAATGCACAACGTTTAAGCATCGAAACAATCAAAATATCTCGCAAATCGCGAAGATTTCGAAAATTTTGATGAAAAATAGCCGTCATTTCCTTCCCGTTGGAGATATTTCGACGTTTAAGCACTCGTTGGAGTCCATTTCACAGTGCTAATGCAATGCACAACGTTTAAGCATCGAAACAATCAAAATATCTCGCAAATCGCGAAGATTTCGAAAATTTTGATGAAAAATAGCCGTCATTTCCTTCCCGTTGGAGATATTTCGACGTTTAAGCACTCGTTGAACTCCATTTCACAGTGCTAATGCAATGCACAACGTTTAAGCATCGAAACAATCAAAATATCTCGCAAATCGCGAAGATTTCGAAAATTTTGATGAAAAATAGCCGTCATTTCCTTCCCGTTGGAGATATTTCGACGTTTAAGCACTCGTTGAACTCCATTTCACAGTGCTAATGCAATGCACAACCATTTAAGCGTCGAAACAATCAAAATATCTCGCAAATCGCGAAGATTTCGAAAATTTTAGCGAAAAATAGCCGTCATTTCCTTCCCGTTGGAGATATTTCGACGTTTAAGCACTCGTTGAACTCCATTTCACAGTGCTAATGCAATGCACAACGTTTAAGCATCGAAACAATCAAAATATCTCGCAAATCGCGAAGATTTCGAAAATTTTGATGAAAAATAGCCGTCATTTCCTTCCCGTTGGAGATATTTCGACGTTTAAGCACTCGTTGAACTCCATTTCACAGTGCTAATGCAATGCACAACCATTTAAGCGTCGAAACAATCAAAATATCTCGCAAATCGCGAAGATTTCGAAAATTTTAGCGAAAAATAGCCGTCATTTCCTTCCCGTTGGAGATATTTCGACGTTTAAGCACTCGTTGAACTCCATTTCACAGTGCTAATGCAATGCACAACGTTTAAGCATCGAAACAATCAAAATATCTCGCAAATCGCGAAGATTTCGAAAATTTTGATGAAAAATAGCCGTCATTTCCTTCCCGTTGGAGATATTTCGACGTTTAAGCACTCGTTGAACTCCATTTCACAGTGCTAATGCAATGCACAACCATTTAAGCGTCGAAACAATCAAAATATCTCGCAAATCGCGAGGATTTCGAAAATTTTAGCGAAAAATAGCCGTCATTTCCTTCCCGTTGGAGATATTTCGACGTTTAAGCACTCGTTGAACTCCATTTCACAGTGCTAATGCAATGCACAACGTTTAAGCATCGAAACAATCAAAATATCTCGCAAATCGCGAAGATTTCGAAAATTTTGATGAAAAATAGCCGTCATTTCCTTCCCGTTGGAGATATTTCGACGTTTAAGCACTCGTTGAACTCCATTTCACAGTGCTAATGCAATGCACAACCATTTAAGCGTCGAAACAATCAAAATATCTCGCAAATCGCGAAGATTTCGAAAATTTTGATGAAAAATAGCCGTCATTTCCTTCCCGTTGGAGATATTTCGACGTTTAAGCACTCGTTGAACTCCATTTCACAGTGCTAATGCAATGCACAACGTTTAAGCATCGAAACAATCAAAATATCTCGCAAATCGCGAAGATTTCGAAAATTTTGATGAAAAATAGCCGTCATTTCCTTCCCGCTGGAGATATTTCGACGTTTAAGCACTCGTTGAACTCCATTTCACAGTGCTAATGCAATGCACAACCATTAAAGCGTCGAAACAATCAAAATATCTCGCAAATCGCGAAGATTTCGAAAATTTTAGCGAAAAATAGCCGTCATTTCCTTCCCGTTGGAGATATTTCGACGTTTAAGCACTCGTTGAACTCCATTTCACAGTGCTAATGCAATGCATAACGTTTAAGCATCGAAACAATCAAAATATCTCGCAAATCGCGAAGATTTCGAAAATTTTAGCGAAAAATAGCCGTCATTTCCTTCCCGTTGGAGATATTTCGACGTTTAAGCACTCGTTGAACTCCATTTCACAGTGCTAATGCAATGCACAACCATTTAAGCGTCGAAACAATCAAAATATCTCGCTAATCGCGAAGGTTTCGAAAATTTTAGCGAAAAATAGCCGTCATTTCCTTCCCGTTGGAGATATTTCGACGTTTAAGCACTCGTTGAACTCCATTTCACAGTGCTAATGCAATGCACAACGTTTAAGCATCGAAACAATCAAAATATCTCGCAAATCGCGAAGATTTCGAAACTTTTGATGAAAAATAGGCGTCATTTCCTTCCCGTTGGAGATATTTCGACGTTTAAGCACTCGTTGAACTCCATTTCACAGTGCTAATGCAATGCACAACGTTTAAGCATCGAAACAATCAAAATATCTCGCAAATCGCGAAGATTTCGAAAATTTTGATGAAAAATAGCCGTCATTTCCTTCCCGTTGGATATATTTCGACGTTTAAGCACTCGTTGAACTCCATTTCACAGTGCTAATGCAATGCACAACCATTAAAGCGTCGAAACAATCAAAATATCTCGCAAATCGCGAAGATTTCGAAAATTTTAGCGAAAAATAGCCGTCATTTCCTTCCCGTTGGAGATATTTCGACGTTTAAGCACTCGTTGAACTCCATTTCACAGTGCTAATGCAATGCACAACGTTTAAGCATCGAAACAATCAAAATATCTCGCAAATCGCGAAGATTTCGAAAATTTTGATGAAAAATAGCCGTCATTTCCTTTCCGTTGGAGATATTTCGACGTTTAAGCACTCGTTGAACTCCATTTCACAGTGCTAATGCAATGCACAACCATTTAAGCGTCGAAACAATCAAAATATCTCGCAAATCGCGAAGATTTCGAAAATTTTAGCGAAAAATAGCCGTCATTTCCTTCCCGTTGGAGATATTTCGACGTTTAAGCACTCGTTGAACTCCATTTCACAGTGCTAATGCAATGCACAACGTTTAAGCATCGAAACAATCAAAATATCTCGCAAATCGCGAAGATTTCGAAAATTTTGATGAAAAATAGCCGTCATTTCCTTCCCGTTGGAGATCTTTCGACGTTTAAGCACTCGTTGAACTCCATTTCACAGTGCTAATGCAATGCACAACCATTTAAGCTTCGAAACAATCAAAATATCTCGCAAATCGCGAAGATTTCGAAAATTTTGATGAAAAATAGCCGTCATTTCCTTCCCGTTGGAGATATTTCGACGTTTAAGCACTCGTTGAACTCCATTTCACAGTGCTAATGCAATACACAACCATTTAAGCGTCGAAACAATCAAAATATCTCGCAAATCGCGAAGATTTCGAAAATTTTAGCGAAAAATAGCCGTCATTTCCTTCCCGTTGGAGATATTTCGACGTTTAAGCACTCGTTGAACTCCATTTCACAGTGCTAATGCAATGCACAACGTTTAAGCATCGAAACAATCAAAATATCTCGCAAATCGCGAAGATTTCGAAAATTTTGATGAAAAATAGCCGTCATTTCCTTCCCGTTGGAGATATTTCGACGTTTAAGCACTCGTTGAACTCCATTTCACAGTGCTAATGCAATGCACAACCATTTAAGCGACGAAACAATCAAAATATCTCGCAAATCGCGAAGATTTCGAAAATTTTAGCGAAAAATAGCCGTCATTTCCTTCCCGTTGGAGATATTTCGACGTTTAAGCACTCGTTGAACTCCATTTCACAGTGCTAATGCAATGCACAACGTTTAAGCATCGAAACAATCAAAATATCTCGCAAATCGCGAAGATTTCGAAAATTTTGATGAAAAATAGCCGTCATTTCCTTCCCGTTGGAGATATTTCGACGTTTAAGCACTCGTTGAACTCCATTTCACAGTGCTAATGCAATGCACAACCATTTAAGCGTCGAAACAATCAAAATATCTCGCAAATCGCGAAGATTTCGAAAATTTTGATGAAAAATAGCCGTCATTTCCTTCCCGTTGGAGATATTTCGACGTTTAAGCACTCGTTGAACTCCATTTCACAGTGCTAATGCAATACACAACCATTTAAGCGTCGAAACAATCAAAATATCTCGCAAATCGCGAAGATTTCGAAAATTTTAGCGAAAAATAGCCGTCATTTCCTTCCCGTTGGAGATATTTCGACGTTTAAGCACTCGTTGAACTCCATTTCACAGTGCTAATGCAATGCACAACGTTTAAGCATCGAAACAATCAAAATATCTCGCAAATCGCGAAGATTTCGAAAATTTTGATGGAAAATAGCCGTCATTTCCTTCCCGTTGGAGATATTTCGACGTTTAAGCACTCGTTGAACTCCATTTCACAGTGCTAATGCAATGCACAACCATTAAAGCGTCGAAACAATCAAAATATCTCGCAAATCGCGAAGATTTCGAAAATTTTAGCGAAAAATAGCCGTCATTTCCTTCCCGTTGGAGATATTTCGACGTTTAAGCACTCGTTGAACTCCATTTCACAGTGCTAATGCAATGCACAACGTTTAAGCATCGAAACAATCAAAATATCTCGCAAATCGCGAAGATTTCGAAAATTTTGATGAAAAATAGCCGTCATTTCCTTCCCGTTGGAGATATTTCGACGTTTAAGCACTCGTTGAACTCCATTTCACAGTGCTAATGCAATGCACAACGTTTAAGCATCGAAACAATCAAAATATCTCGCAAATCGCGAAGATTTCGAAAATTTTGATGAAAAATAGCCGTCATTTCCTTTCCGTTGGAGATATTTCGACGTTTAAGCACTCGTTGAACTCCATTTCACAGTGCTAATGCAATGCACAACCATTTAAGCGTCGAAACAATCAAAATATCTCGCAAATCGCGAAGATTTCGAAAATTTTAGCGAAAAATAGCCGTCATTTCCTTCCCGTTGGAGATATTTCGACGTTTAAGCACTCGTTGAACTCCATTTCACAGTGCTAATGCAATGCACAACGTTTAAGCATCGAAACAATCAAAATATCTCGCAAATCGCGAAGATTTCGAAAATTTTGATGAAAAATAGCCGTCATTTCCTTCCCGTTGGAGATCTTTCGACGTTTAAGCACTCGTTGAACTCCATTTCACAGTGCTAATGCAATGCACAACCATTTAAGCTTCGAAACAATCAAAATATCTCGCAAATCGCGAAGATTTCGAAAATTTTGATGAAAAATAGCCGTCATTTCCTTCCCGTTGGAGATATTTCGACGTTTAAGCACTCGTTGAACTCCATTTCACAGTGCTAATGCAATGCACAACCATTTAAGCGTCGAAACAATCAAAATATCTCGCAAATCGCGAAGATTTCGAAAATTTTGATGAAAAATAGCCGTCATTTCCTTCCCGTTGGAGATATTTCGACGTTTAAGCACTCGTTGAACTCCATTTCACAGTGCTAATGCAATACACAACCATTTAAGCGTCGAAACAATCAAAATATCTCGCAAATCGCGAAGATTTCGAAAATTTTAGCGAAAAATAGCCGTCATTTCCTTCCCGTTGGAGATATTTCGACGTTTAAGCACTCGTTGAACTCCATTTCACAGTGCTAATGCAATGCACAACGTTTAAGCATCGAAACAATCAAAATATCTCGCAAATCGCGAAGATTTCGAAAATTTTGATGGAAAATAGCCGTCATTTCCTTCCCGTTGGAGATATTTCGACGTTTAAGCACTCGTTGAACTCCATTTCACAGTGCTAATGCAATGCACAACCATTAAAGCGTCGAAACAATCAAAATATCTCGCAAATCGCGAAGATTTCGAAAATTTTAGCGAAAAATAGCCGTCATTTCCTTCCCGTTGGAGATATTTCGACGTTTAAGCACTCGTTGAACTCCATTTCACAGTGCTAATGCAATGCACAACCATTAAAGCGTCGAAACAATCAAAATATCTCGCAAATCGCGAAGATTTCGAAAATTTTAGCGAAAAATAGCCGTCATTTCCTTCCCGTTGGAGATATTTCAACGTTTAAGCACTCCTTGAACTCCATTTCACAGTGCTAATGCAATGCACAACCATTTAAGCGTCGAAACAATCAAAATATCTCGCAAATCGCGAAGATTTCGAAAATTTTAGCGAAAAATAGCCGTCATTTCCTTCCCGTTGGAGATATTTCGACGTTTAAGCACTCGTTGAACTATATTTCACAGTGCTAATGCAATGCACAACGTTTAAGCATCGAAACAATCAAAATATCTCGCAAATCGCGAAGATTTCGAAAATTTTGATGGAAAATAGCCGTCATTTCCTTCCCGTTGGAGATATTTCGACGTTTAAGCACTCGTTGAACTCCATTTCACAGTGCTAATGCAATGCACAACCATTTAAGCGTCGAAACAATCAAAATATCTCGCAAATCGCGAAGATTTCGAAAATTTTAGCGAAAAATAGCCGTCATTTCCTTCCCGTTGGAGATATTTCGACGTTTAAGCACTCGTTGAACTCCATTTCACAGTGCTAATGCAATGCACAACCATTTAAGCGTCGAAACAATCAAAATATCTCGCAAATCGCGAAGATTTCGAAAATTTTAGCGAAAAATAGCCGTCATTTCCTTCCCGTTGGAGATATTTCGACGTTTAAGCACTCGTTGAACTCCATTTCACAGTGCTAATGCAATGCACAACCATTTAAGCGTCGAAACAATCAAAATATCTCGCAAATCGCGAAGATTTCGAAAATTTTAGCGAAAAATAGCCGTCATTTCCTTCCCGTTGGAGATATTTCGACGTTTAAGCACTCGTTGAACTCCATTTCACAGTGCTAATGCAATGCACAACCATTAAAGCGTCGAAACAATCAAAATATCTCGCAAATCGCGAAGATTTCGAAAATTTTAGCGAAAAATAGCCGTCATTTCCTTCCCGTTGGAGATATTTCGACGTTTAAGCACTCGTTGAACTCCATTTCACAGTGCTAATGCAATGCACAACCATTTAAGCGTCGAAACAATCAAAATATCTCGCAAATCGCGAAGATTTCGAAAATTTTGATGAAAAATAGCCGTCATTTCCTTCCCGTTGGAGATATTTCGACGTTTAAGCACTCGTTGAACTCCATTTCACAGTGCTAATGCAATACACAACCATTTAAGCATCGAAACAATCAAAATATCTCGCAAATCGCGAAGATTTCGAAAATTTTGATGAAAAATAGCCGTCATTTCCTTCCCGTTGGAGATATTTCGACGTTTAAGCACTCGTTGAACTCCATTTCACAGTGCTAATGCAATGCACAACCATTTAAGCATCGAAACAATCAAAATATCTCGCAAATCGCGAAGATTTCGAAAATTTTGATGAAAAATAGCCGTCATTTCCTTCCCGTTGGAGATATTTCGACGTTTAAGCACTCGTTGAACTCCATTTCACAGTGCTAATGCAATGCACAACCATTAAAGCGTCGAAACAATCAAAATATCTAGCAAATCGCGAAGATTTCGAAAATTTTAGCGAAAAATAGCCGTCATTTCCTTCCCGTTGGAGATATTTCGACGTTTAAGCACTCGTTGAACTCCATTTCACAGTGCTAATGCAATGCACAACCATTTAAGCGTCGAAACAATCAAAATATCTCGCAAATCGCGAAGATTTCGAAAATTTTAGCGAAAAATAGCCGTCATTTCCTTCCCGTTGGAGATATTTCGACGTTTAAGCACTCGTTGAACTATATTTCACAGTGCTAATGCAATGCACAACTATTTAAGCGTCGAAACAATCAAAATATCTCGCAAATCGCGAAGATTTCGAAAATTTTAGCGAAAAATAGCCGTCATTTCCTTCCCGTTGGAGATATTTCGACGTTTAAGCACTCGTTGAACTCCATTTCACAGTGCTAATGCAATGCACAACCATTTAAGCGTCGAAACAATCAAAATATCTCGCAAATCGCGAAGATTTCGAAAATTTTGATGAAAAATAGCCGTCATTTCCTTCCCGTTGGAGATATTTCGACGTTTAAGCACTCGTTGAACTCCATTTCACAGTGCTAATGCAATGCACAACTATTTAAGCGTCGAAACAATCAAAATATCTCGCAAATCGCGAAGATTTCGAAAATTTTAGCGAAAAATAGCCGTCATTTCCTTCCCGTTGGAGATATTTCGACGTTTAAGCACTCGTTGAACTCCATTTCACAGTGCTAATGCAATGCACAACGTTTAAGCATCGAAACAATCAAAATATCTCGCAAATCGCGAAGATTTCGAAAATTTTGATGAAAAATAGCCGTCATTTCCTTCCCGTTGGAGATATTTCGACGTTTAAGCACTCGTTGAACTCCATTTCACAGTGCTAATGCAATGCACAACCATTTAAGCGTCGAAACAATCAAAATATCTCGCAAATCGCGAAGATTTCGAAAATTTTAGCGAAAAATAGCCGTCATTTCCTTCCCGTTGGAGATATTTCGACGTTTAAGCACTCGTTGAACTCCATTTCACAGTGCTAATGCAATGCACAACCATTTAAGCGTCGAAACAATCAAAATATCTCGCAAATCGCGAAGATTTCGAAAATTTTAGCGAAAAATAGCCGTCATTTCCTTCCCGTTGGAGATATTTCGACGTTTAAGCACTCGTTGAACTATATTTCACAGTGCTAATGCAATGCACAACCATTAAAGCGTCGAAACAATCAAAATATCTCGCAAATCGCGAAGATTTCGAAAATTTTAGCGAAAAATAGCCGTCATTTCCTTCCCGTTGGAGATATTTCGACGTTTAAGCGCTCGTTGAACTCCATTTCACAGTGCTAATGCAATGCACAACCATTTAAGCGTCGAAACAATCAAAATATCTCGCAAATCGCGAAGATTTCGAAAATTTTAGCGAAAAATAGCCGTCATTTCCTTCCCGTTGGAGATATTTCGACGTTTAAGCACTCGTTGAACTCCATTTCACAGTGCTAATGCAATGCACAACCATTTAAGCGTCGAAACAATCAAAATATCTCGCTAATCGCGAAGATTTCGAAAATTTTAGCGAAAAATAGCCGTCATTTCCTTCCCGTTGGAGATATTTCGACGTTTAAGCACTCGTTGAACTCCATTTCACAGTGCTAATGCAATGCACAACCATTAAAGCGTCGAAACAATCAAAATATCTCGCAAATCGCGAAGATTTCGAAAATTTTAGCGAAAAATAGCCGTCATTTCCTTCCCGTTGGAGATATTTCGACGTTTAAGCACTCGTTGAACTCCATTTCACAGTGCTAATGCAATGCACAACGTTTAAGCATCGAAACAATCAAAATATCTCGCAAATCGCGAAGATTTCGAAAATTTTGATGAAAAATAGCCGTCATTTCCTTCCCGTTGGAGATATTTCGACGTTTAAGCACTCGTTGAACTCCATTTCACAGTGCTAATGCAATGCACAACGTTTAAGCATCGAAACAATCAAAATATCTCGCAAATCGCGAAGATTTCGAAAATTTTGATGAAAAATAGCCGTCATTTCCTTCCCGTTGGAGATATTTCGACGTTTAAGCACTCGTTGAACTCCATTTCACAGTGCTAATGCAATGCACAACCATTAAAGCGTCGAAACAATCAAAATATCTCGCAAATCGCGAAGATTTCGAAAATTTTAGCGAAAAATAGCCGTCATTTCCTTCCCGTTGGAGATATTTCGACGTTTAAGCACTCGTTGAACTCCATTTCACAGTGCTAATGCAATGCACAACTTTTAAGCATCGAAACAATCAAAATATCTCGCAAATCGCGAAGATTTCGAAAATTTTGATGAAAAATAGCCGTCATTTCCTTTCCGTTGGAGATATTTCGACGTTTAAGCACTCGTTGAACTCCATTTCACAGTGCTAATGCAATGCACAACCATTTAAGCGTCGAAACAATCAAAATATCTCGCAAATCGCGAAGATTTCGAAAATTTTAGCGAAAAATAGCCGTCATTTCCTTCCCGTTGGAGATATTTCGACGTTTAAGCACTCGTTGAACTCCATTTCACAGTGCTAATGCAATGCACAACGTTTAAGCATCGAAACAATCAAAATATCTCGCAAATCGCGAAGATTTCGAAAATTTTGATGAAAAAAGCCGTCATTTCCTTCCCGTTGGAGATATTTCGACGTTTAAGCACTCGTTGAACTCCATTTCACAGTGCTAATGCAATGCACAACCATTTAAGCGTCGAAACAATCAAAATATCACGCAAATCGCGAAGATTTCGAAAATTTTGATGAAGAATAGCCGTCATTTCCTTCCCGTTGGAGATATTTCGACGTTTAAGCACTCGTTGAACTCCCTTTCACAGTGCTAATGCAATGCACAACCATTTAAGAGTCGAAACAATCAAAATATCTCGCAAATCGCGAAGATTTCGAAAATTTTGATGAAAAATAGCCGTCATTTCCTTCCCGTTGGAGATATTTCGACGTTTAAGCACTCGTTGAACTCCATTTCACAGTGCTAATGCAATGCACAACCATTAAAGCGTCGAAACAATCAAAATATCTCGCAAATCGCGAAGATTTCGAAAATTTTAGCGAAAAATAGCCGTCATTTCCTTCCCGTTGGAGATATTTCGACGTTTAAGCACTCGTTGAACTCCATTTCACAGTGCTAATGCAATGCACAACGTTTAAGCGTCGAAACAATCAAAATATCTCGCAAATCGCGAAGATTTCGGAAATTTTAGCGAAAAATAGCCGTCATTTCCTTCCCATTGGAGATATTTCGACGTTTAAGCACTCGTTGAACTCCATTTCACAGTGCTAATGCAATGCACAACCATTTAAGCGTCGAAACAATCAAAATATCTCGCAAATCGCGAAGATTTCGAAAATTTTGATGAAAAATAGCCGTCATTTCCTTCCCGTTGGAGATATTTCGACGTTTAAGCACTCGTTGAACTCCAGTTCACAGTGCTAATGCAATGCACAACTATCTAAGCGTCGAAACAATCAAAATATCTCGCAAATCGCGAAGATTTCGAAAATTTTAGCGAAAAATAGCCGTCATTTCCTTCCCGTTGGAGATATTTCGACGTTTAAGCACTCGTTGAACTCCATTTCACAGTGCTAATGCAATGCACAACCATTTAAGCGTCGAAACAATCAAAATATCTCGCAAATCGCGAAGATTTCGAAAATTTTAGCGAAAAATAGCCGTCATTTCCTTCCCGTTGGAGATATTTCGACGTTTAAGCACTCGTTGAACTCCATTTCACAGTGCTAATGCAATGCACAACCATTAAAGCGTCGAAACAATCAAAATATCTCGCAAATCGCGAAGATTTCGAAAATTTTAGCGAAAAATAGCCGTCATTTCCTTCCCGTTGGAGATATTTCGACGTTTAAGCACTCGTTGAACTCCATTTCACAGTGCTAATGCAATGCACAACCATTTAAGCGTCGAAACAATCAAAATATCTCGCTAATCGCGAAGATTTCGAAAATTTTAGCGAAAAATAGCCGTCATTTCCTTCCCGTTGGAGATATTTCGACGTTTAAGCACTCGTTGAACTCCATTTCACAGTGCTAATGCAATGCACAACGTTTAAGCATCGAAACAATCAAAATATCTCGCAAATCGCGAAGATTTCGAAAATTTTGATGAAAAATAGCCGTCATTTCCTTCCCGTTGGAGATATTTCGACGTTTAAGCACTCGTTGAACTCCATTTCACAGTGCTAATGCAATGCACAACCATTTAAGAGTCGAAACAATCAAAATATCTCGCAAATCGCGAAGATTTCGAAAATTTTGATGAAAAATAGCCGTCATTTCCTTCCCGTTGGAGATATTTCGACGTTTAAGCACTCGTTGAACTCCATTTCACTGTGCTAATGCAATGCACAACCATTAAAGCGTCGAAACAATCAAAATATCTCGCAAATCGCGAAGATTTCGAAAATTTTAGCGAAAAATAGCCGTCATTTCCTTCCCGTTGGAGATATTTCGACGTTTAAGCACTCGTTGAACTCCATTTCACAGTGCTAATGCAATGCACAACCATTTAACCGTCGAAACAATCAAAATATCTCGCTAATCGCGAAGATTTCGAAAATTTTAGCGAAAAATAGCCGTCATTTCCTTCCCGTTGGAGATATTTCGACGTTTAAGCACTCGTTGAACTCCATTTCACAGTGCTAATGCAATGCACAACGTTTAAGCGTCGAAACAATCAAAATATCTCGCAAATCGCGAAGATTTCGAAAATTTTAGCGAAAAATAGCCGTCATTTCCTTCCCGTTGGAGATATTTCGACGTTTAAGCACTCGTTGAACTCCATTTCACAGTGCTAATGCAATGCACAACCATTTAAGCGTCGAAACAATCAAAATATCTCGCTAATCGCGAAGATTTCGAAAATTTTAGCGAAAAATAGCCGTCATTTCCTTCCCGTTGGAGATATTTCGACGTTTAAGCACTCGTTGAACTCCATTTCACAGTGCTAATGCAATGCACAACGTTTAAGCGTCGAAACAATCAAAATATCTCGCAAATCGCGAAGATTTCGAAAATTTTAGCGAAAAATAGCCGTCATTTCCTTCCCGTTGGAGATATTTCGACGTTTAAGCACTCGTTGAACTCCATTTCACAGTGCTAATGCAATGCGCAACCATTTAAGCGTCGAAACAATCAAAATATCTCGCAAATCGCGAAGATTTCGAAAATTTTGATGAAAAATAGCCGTCATTTCCTTTCCGTTGGAGATATTTCGACGTTTAAGCACTCGTTGTACTCCATTTCACAGTGCTAATGCAATGCACAACCATTTAAGCGTCGAAACAATCAAAATATCTCGCAAATCGCGAAGATTTCGAAAATTTTAGCGAAAAATAGCCGTCATTTCCTTCCCGTTGGAGATATTTCGACGTTTAAGCACTCGTTGAACTCCATTTCACAGTGCTAATGCAATGCACAACGTTTAAGCATCGAAACAATCAAAATATCTCGCAAATCGCGAAGATTTCGAAAATTTTGATGAAAAAAGCCGTCATTTCCTTCCCGTTGGAGATATTTCGACGTTTAAGCACTCGTTGAACTCCATTTCACAGTGCTAATGCAATGCACAACCATTTAAGCGTCGAAACAATCAAAATATCACGCAAATCGCGAAGATTTCGAAAATTTTGATGAAGAATAGCCGTCATTTCCTTCCCGTTCGAGATATTTCGACGTTTAAGCACTCGTTGAACTCCATTTCACAGTGCTAATGCAATGCACAACCATTTAAGCGTCGAAACAATCAAAATATCTCGCAAATCGCGAAGATTTCGAAAATTTTGATGAAAAATAGCCGTCATTTCCTTCCCGTTGGAGATATTTCGACGTTTAAGCACTCGTTGAACTCCATTTCACAGTGCTAATGCAATGCACAACCATTAAAGCGTCGAAACAATCAAAATATCTCGCAAATCGCGAAGATTTCGAAAATTTTAGCGAAAAATAGCCGTCATTTCCTTCCCGTTGGAGATATTTCGACGTTTAAGCACTCGTTGAACTCCATTTCACAGTGCTAATGCAATGCACAACGTTTAAGCGTCGAAACAATCAAAATATCTCGCAAATCGCGAAGATTTCGAAAATTTTAGCGAAAAATAGCCGTCATTTCCTTCCCGTTGGAGATATTTCGACGTTTAAGCACTCGTTGAACTCCATTTCACAGTGCTAATGCAATGCACAACCATTTAAGCGTCGAAACAATCAAAATATCTCGCAAATCGCGAAGATTTCGAAAATTTTAGCGAAAAATAGCCGTCATTTCCTTCCCGTTGGAGATATTTCGACGTTTAAGCACTCGTTGAACTCCATTTCACAGTGCTAATGCAATGCACAACCATTTAAGCGTCGAAACAATCAAAATATCTCGCAAATCGCGAAGATTTCGAAAATTTTAGCGAAAAATAGCCGTCATTTCCTTCCCGTTGGAGATATTTCGACGTTTAAGCACTCGTTGAACTCCATTTCACAGTGCTAATGCAATGCACAACCATTTAAGCGTCGAAACAATCAAAATATCTCGCAAATCGCGAAGATTTCGAAAATTTTGATGAAAAATAGCCGTCATTTCCTTCCCGTTGGAGATATTTCGACGTTTAAGCACTCGTTGAACTCCATTTCACAGTGCTAATGCAATGCACAACCATTTAAGCGTCGAAACAATCAAAATATCTCGCTAATCGCGAAGATTTCGAAAATTTTAGCGAAAAATAGCCGTCATTTCCTTCCCGTTGGAGATATTTCGACGTTTAAGCACTCGTTGAACTCCATTTCACAGTGCTAATGCAATGCACAACCATTTAAGCGTCGAAACAATCAAAATATCTCGCTAATCGCGAAGATTTCGAAAATTTTAGCGAAAAATAGCCGTCATTTCCTTCCCGTTGGAGATATTTCGACGTTTAAGCACTCGTTGAACTCCATTTCACAGTGCTAATGCAATGCACAACCATTTAAGCGTCGAAACAATCAAAATATCTCGCAAATCGCGAAGATTTCGAAAATTTTGATGAAAAATAGCCGTCATTTCCTTCCCGTTGGAGATATTTCGACGTTTAAGCACTCGTTGAACTCCATTTCACAGTGCTAATGCAATGCACAACCATTTAAGCGTCGAAACAATCAAAATATCTCGCAAATCGCGAAGATTTCGAAAATTTTGATGAAAAATAGCCGTCATTTCCTTCCCGTTGGAGATATTTCGACGTTTAAGCACTCGTTGAACTCCATTTCACAGTGCTAATGCAATGCACAACCATTAAAGCGTCGAAACAATCAAAATATCTCGCAAATCGCGAAGATTTCGAAAATTTTAGCGAAAAATAGCCGTCATTTCCTTCCCGTTGGAGATATTTCGACGTTTAAGCACTCGTTGAACTCCATTTCACAGTGCTAATCCAATGCACAACGTTTAAGCATCGAAACAATCAAAATATCTCGCAAATCGCGAAGATTTCGAAAATTTTGATGAAAAATAGCCGTCATTTCCTTCCCGTTGGAGATATTTCGACGTTTAAGCACTCGTTGAACTCCATTTCACAGTGCTAATGCAATGCACAACCATTAAAGCGTCGAAACAATCAAAATATCTCGCAAATCGCGAAGATTTCGAAAATTTTAGCGAAAAATAGCCGTCATTTCCTTCCCGTTGGAGATATTTCGACGTTTAAGCGCTCGTTGAACTCCATTTCACAGTGCTAATGCAATGCACAACCATTTAAGCGTCGAAACAATCAAAATATCTCGCAAATCGCGAAGATTTCGAAAATTTTAGCGAAAAATAGCCGTCATTTCCTTCCCGTTGGAGATATTTCGACGTTTAAGCACTCGTTGAACTCCATTTCACAGTGCTAATGCAATGCACAACCATTTAAGCGTCGAAACAATCAAAATATCTCGCTAATCGCGAAGATTTCGAAAATTTTAGCGAAAAATAGCCGTCATTTCCTTCCCGTTGGAGATATTTCGACGTTTAAGCACTCGTTGAATTCCATTTCACAGTGCTAATGCAATGCACAACCATTTAAGCGTCGAAACAATCAAAATATCTCGCAAATCGCGAAGATTTCGAAAATTTTGATGAAAAATAGCCGTCATTTCCTTCCCGTTGGAGATATTTCGACGTTTAAGCACTCGTTGAACTCCATTTCACAGTGCTAATGCAATGCACAACCATTAAAGCGTCGAAACAATCAAAATATCTCGCAAATCGCGAAGATTTCGAAAATTTTAGCGAAAAATAGCCGTCATTTCCTTCCCGTTGGAGATATTTCGACGTTTAAGCACTCGTTGAACTCCATTTCACAGTGCTAATGCAATGCACAACGTTTAAGCATCGAAACAATCAAAATATCTCGCAAATCGCGAAGATTTCGAAAATTTTGATGAAAAATAGCCGTCATTTCCTTCCCGTTGGAGATATTTCGACGTTTAAGCACTCGTTGAACTCCATTTCACAGTGCTAATGCAATGCACAACCATTTAAGCGTCGAAACAATCAAAATATCTCGCAAATCGCGAAGATTTCGAAAATTTTAGCGAAAAATAGCCGTCATTTCCTTCCCGTTGGAGATATTTCGACGTTTAAGCACTCGTTGAACTATATTTCACAGTGCTAATGCAATGCACAACGTTTAAGCATCGAAACCATCAAAATATCTCGCAAATCGCGAAGATTTCGAAAATTTTGATGAAAAATAGCCGTCATTTCCTTCCCGTTGGAGATATTTCGACGTTTAAGCACTCGTTGAACTCCATTTCACAGTGCTAATGCAATGCACAACCATTAAAGCGTCGAAACAATCAAAATATCTCGCAAATCGCGAAGATTTCGAAAATTTTAGCGAAAAATAGCCGTCATTTCCTTCCCGTTGGAGATATTTCGACGTTTAAGCACTCGTTGAACTCCATTTCACAGTGCTAATGCAATGCACAACCATTTAAGCGTCGAAACAATCAAAATATCTCGCTAATCGCGAAGATTTCGAAAATTTTGATGAAAAATAGCCGTCATTTCCTTCCCGTTGGAGATATTTCGACGTTTAAGCACTCGTTGAACTCCATTTCACAGTGCTAATGCAATGCACAACGTTTAAGCATCGAAACAATCAAAATATCTCGCAAATCGCGAAGATTTCGAAAATTTTAGCGAAAAATAGCCGTCATTTCCTTCCCGTTGGAGATATTTCGACGTTTAAGCACTCGTTGAACTCCATTTCACAGTGCTAATGCAATGCACAACCATTAAAGCGTCGAAACAATCAAAATATCTCGCAAATCGCGAAGATTTCGAAAATTTTAGCGAAAAATAGCCGTCATTTCCTTCCCGTTGGAGATATTTCGACGTTTAAGCACTCGTTGAACTCCATTTCACAGTGCTAATGCAATGCACAACCATTTAAGCGTCGAAACAATCAAAATATCTCGCAAATCGCGAAGATTTCGAAAATTTTAGCGAAAAATAGCCGTCATTTCCTTCCCGTTGGAGATATTTCGACGTTTAAGCACTCGTTGAACTATATTTCACAGTGCTAATGCAATGCACAACGTTTAAGCATCGAAACCATCAAAATATCTCGCAAATCGCGAAGATTTCGAAAATTTTGATGAAAAATAGCCGTCATTTCCTTCCCGTTGGAGATATTTCGACGTTTAAGCACTCGTTGAACTCCATTTCACAGTGCTAATGCAATGCACAACCATTAAAGCGTCGAAACAATCAAAATATCTCGCAAATCGCGAAGATTTCGAAAATTTTAGCGAAAAATAGCCATCATTTCCTTCCCGTTGGAGATATTTCGACGTTTAAGCACTCGTTGAACTCCATTTCACAGTGCTAATGCAATGCACAACCATTTAAGCGTCGAAACAATCAAAATATCTCGCTAATCGCGAAGATTTCGAAAATTTTAGCGAAAAATAGCCGTCATTTCCTTCCCGTTGGAGATATTTCGACGTTTAAGCACTCGTTGAACTCCATTTCACAGTGCTAATGCAATGCACAACCATTAAAGCGTCGAAACAATCAAAATATCTCGCAAATCGCGAAGATTTCGAAAATTTTAGCGAAAAATAGCCGTCATTTCCTTCCCGTTGGAGATATTTCGACGTTTAAGCACTCGTTGAACTCCATTTCACAGTGCTAATGCAATGCGCAACCATTTAAGCGTCGAAACAATCAAAATATCTCGCAAATCGCGAAGATTTCGAAAATTTTGATGAAAAATAGCCGTCATTTCCTTCCCGTTGGAGATATTTCGACGTGTAAGCACTCGTTGAACTCCATTTCACAGTGCTAATGCAATGCGCAACCATTTAAGCGTCGAAACAATCAAAATATCTCGCTAATCGCGAAGATTTCGAAAATTTTAGCGAAAAATAGCCGTCATTTCCTTCCCGTTGGAGATATTTCGACGTTTAAGCACTCGTTGAACTCCATTTCACAGTGCTAATGCAATGCACAACGTTTAAGCATCGAAACAATCAAAATATCTCGCAAATCGCGAAGATTTCGAAAATTTTGATGAAAAATAGCCGTCATTTCCTTCCCGTTGGAGATATTTCGACGTTTAAGCACTCGTTGAACTCCATTTCACAGTGCTAATGCAATGCACAACCATTTAAGCGTCGAAACAATCAAAATATCTCGCAAATCGCGAAGATTTCGAAAATTTTGATGAAAAATAGCCGTCATTTCCTTCCCGTTGGAGATATTTCGACGTTTAAGCACTCGTTGAACTCCATTTCACAGCGCTAATGCAATGCACAACCATTAAAGCGTCGAAACAATCAAAATATCTCGCAAATCGCGAAGATTTCGAAAATTTTAGCGAAAAATAGCCGTCATTTCCTTCCCGTTGGAGATATTTCGACGTTTAAGCACTCGTTGAACTCCATTTCACAGTGCTAATGCAATGCACAACGTTTAAGCGTCGAAACAATCAAAATATCTCGCAAATCGCGAAGATTTCGAAAATTTTAGCGAAAAATAGCCGTCATTTCCTTCCCGTTGGAGATATTTCGACGTTTAGGCACTCGTTGAACTCCATTTCACAGTGCTAATGCAATGCGCAACCATTTAAGCGTCGAAACAATCAAAATATCTCGCAAATCGCGAAGATTTCGAAAATTTTGATGAAAAATAGCCGTCATTTCCTTCCCGTTGGAGATATTTCGACGTTTAAGCACTCGTTGAACTCCATTTCACAGTGCTAATGCAATGCACAACGTTTCAGCATCGAAACAATCAAAATATCTCGCAAATCGCGAAGATTTCGAAAATTTTGATGAAAAATAGCCGTCATTTCCTTTCCGTTGGAGATATTTCGACGTTTAAGCACTCGTTGTACTCCATTTCACAGTGCTAATGCAATGCACAACCATTTAAGCGTCGAAACAATCAAAATATCTCGCAAATCGCGAAGATTTCGAAAATTTTAGCGAAAAATAGCCGTCATTTCCTTCCCGTTGGAGATATTTCGACGTTTAAGCACTCGTTGAACTCCATTTCACAGTGCTAATGCAATGCACAACCATTAAAGCGTCGAAACAATCAAAATATCTCGCAAATCGCGAAGATTTCGAAAATTTTAGCGAAAAATAGCCGTCATTTCCTTCCCGTTGGAGATGTTTCGACGTTTAAGCACTCGTTGAACTCCATTTCACAGTGCTAATGCAATGCACAACCATTTAAGCGTCGAAACAATCAAAATATCTCGCTAATCGCGAAGATTTCGAAAATTTTAGCGAAAAATAGCCGTCATTTCCTTCCCGTTGGAGATATTTCGACGTTTAAGCACTCGTTGAACTCCATTTCACAGTGCTAATGCAATGCACAACGTTTAAGCATCGAAACAATCAAAATATCTCGCAAATCGCGAAGATTTCGAAAATTTTGATGAAAAATAGCCGTCATTTCCATCCCGTTGGAGATATTTCGACGTTTAAGCACTCGTTGAACTCCATTTCACAGTGCTAATGCAATGCACAACCATTTAAGCGTCGAAACAATCAAAATATCTCGCAAATCGCGAAGATTTCGAAAATTTTGATGAAAAATAGCCGTCATTTCCTTCCCGTTGGAGATATTTCGACGTTTAAGCACTCGTTGAACTCCATTTCACAGCGCTAATGCAATGCACAACCATTAAAGCGTCGAAACAATCAAAATATCTCGCAAATCGCGAAGATTTCGAGAATTTTAGCGAAAAATAGCCGTCATTTCCTTCCCGTTGGAGATATTTCGACGTTTAAGCACTCGTTGAACTCCATTTCACAGTGCTAATGCAATGCACAACGTTTAAGCGTCGAAACAATCAAAATATCTCGCAAATCGCGAAGATTTCGAAAATTTTAGCGAAAAATAGCCGTCATTTCCTTCCCGTTGGAGATATTTCGACGTTTAAGCACTCGTTGAACTCCATTTCACAGTGCTAATGCAATGCGCAACCATTTAAGCGTCGAAACAATCAAAATATCTCGCAAATCGCGAAGATTTCGAAAATTTTGATGAAAAATAGCCGTCATTTCCTTCCCGTTGGAGATATTTCGACGTTTAAGCACTCGTTGAACTCCATTTCACAGTGCTAATGCAATGCACAACGTTTCAGCATCGAAACAATCAAAATATCTCGCAAATCGCGAAGATTTCGAAAATTTTGATGAAAAATAGCCGTCATTTCCTTTCCGTTGGAGATATTTCGACGTTTAAGCACTCGTTGTACTCCATTTCACAGTGCTAATGCAATGCACAACCATTTAAGCGTCGAAACAATCAAAATATCTCGCAAATCGCGAAGATTTCGAAAATTTTAGCGAAAAATAGCCGTCATTTCCTTCCCGTTGGAGATATTTCGACGTTTAAGCACTCGTTGAACTCCATTTCACAGTGCTAATGCAATGCACAACGTTTAAGCATCGAAACAATCAAAATATCTCGCAAATCGCGAAGATTTCGAAAATTTTGATGAAAAAAGCCGTCATTTCCTTCCCGTTGGAGATATTTCGACGTTTAAGCACTCGTTGAACTCCATTTCACAGTGCTAATGCAATGCACAACCATTTAAGCGTCGAAACAATCAAAATATCACGCAAATCGCGAAGATTTCGAAAATTTTGATGAAGAATAGCCGTCATTTCCTTCCCGTTCGAGATATTTCGACGTTTAAGCACTCGTTGAACTCCATTTCACAGTGCTAATGCAATGCACAACCATTTAAGCGTCGAAACAATCAAAATATCTCGCAAATCGCGAAGATTTCGAAAATTTTGATGAAAAATAGCCGTCATTTCCTTCCCGTTCGAGATATTTCGACGTTTAAGCACTCGTTGAACTCCATTTCACAGTGCTAATGCAATGCACAACCATTTAAGCGTCGAAACAATCAAAATATCTCGCAAATCGCGAAGATTTCGAAAATTTTAGCGAAAAATAGCCGTCATTTCCTTCCCGTTGGAGATATTTCGACGTTTAAGCACTCGTTGAACTCCATTTCACAGTGCTAATGCAATGCACAACCATTTAAGCGTCGAAACAATCAAAATATCTCGCAAATCGCGATGATTTCGAAAATTTTAGCGGAAAATAGCCGTCATTTCTTTCCCGTTGGAGATATTTCGACGTTTAAGCACTCGTTGAACTCCATTTCACAGTGCTAATGCAATGCACAACCATTTAAGCGTCGAAACAATCAAAATATCTCGCAAATCGCGAAGATTTCGAAAATTTTAGCGAAAAATAGCCGTCATTTCCTTCCCGTTGGAGATATTTCGACGTTTAAGCACTCGTTGATCTCCATTTCACAGTGCTAATGCAATGCATAACCATTTAAGCGTCGAAACAATCAAAATATCTCGCAAATCGCGAAGATTTCGAAAATTTTGATGAAAAATAGCCGTCATTTCCTTCCCGTTGGAGATATTTCGACGTTTAAGCACTCGTTGAACTCCATTTCACAGTGCTAATGCAATGCACAACCATTAAAGCGTCGAAACAATCAAAATATCTCGCAAATCGCGAAGATTTCGAAAATTTTAGCGAAAAATAGCCGTCATTTCCTTCCCGTTGGAGATATTTCGACGTTTAAGCACTCGTTGAACTCCATTTCACAGTGCTAATGCAATGCACAACGTTTAAGCGTCGAAACAATCAAAATATCTCGCAAATCGCGAAGATTTCGAAAATTTTAGCGAAAAATAGCCGTCATTTCCTTCCCGTTGGAGATATTTCGACGTTTAAGCACTCGTTGTACTCCATTTCACAGTGCTAATGCAATGCACAACCATTTAAGCGTCGAAACAATCAAAATATCTCGCAAATCGCGAAGATTTCGAAAATTTTAGCGAAAAATAGCCGTCATTTCCTTCCCGTTGGAGATATTTCGACGTTTAAGCACTCGTTGAACTCCATTTCACAGTGCTAATGCAATGCACAACGTTTAAGCATCGAAACAATCAAAATATCTCGCAAATCGCGAAGATTTCGAAAATTTTGATGAAAAAAGCCGTCATTTCCTTCCCGTTGGAGATATTTCGACGTTTAAGCACTCGTTGAACTCCATTTCACAGTGCTAATGCAATGCACAACCATTTAAGCGTCGAAACAATCAAAATATCACGCAAATCGCGAAGATTTCGAAAATTTTGATGAAGAATAGCCGTCATTTCCTTCCCGTTCGAGATATTTCGACGTTTAAGCACTCGTTGAACTCCATTTCACAGTGCTAATGCAATGCACAACCATTTAAGCGTCGAAACAATCAAAATATCTCGCAAATCGCGAAGATTTCGAAAATTTTGATGAAAAATAGCCGTCATTTCCTTCCCGTTGGAGATATTTCGACGTTTAAGCACTCGTTGAACTCCATTTCACAGCGCTAATGCAATGCACAACCATTAAAGCGTCGAAACAATCAAAATATCTCGCAAATCGCGAAGATTTCGAAAATTTTAGCGAAAAATAGCCGTCATTTCCTTCCCGTTGGAGATATTTCGACGTTTAAGCACTCGTTGAACTCCATTTCACAGTGCTAATGCAATGCACAACGTTTAAGCGTCGAAACAATCAAAATATCTCGCAAATCGCGAAGATTTCGAAAATTTTAGCGAAAAATAGCCGTCATTTCCTTCCCGTTGGAGATATTTCGACGTTTAAGCACTCGTTGAACTCCATTTCATAGTGCTAATGCAATGCACAACCATTTAAGCGTCGAAACAATCAAAATATCTCGCAAATCGCGAAGATTTCGAAAATTTTGATGAAAAATAGCCGTCATTTCCTTCCCGTTGGAGATATTTCGACGTTTAAGCACTCGTTGAACTCCATTTCACAGTGCTAATGCAATGCACAGCTATTTAAGCGTCGAAACAATCAAAATATCTCGCAAATCGCGAAGATTTCGAAAATTTTAGCGAAAAATAGCCGTCATTTCCTTCCCGTTGGAGATATTTCGACGTTTAAGCACTCGTTGAACTCCATTTCACAGTGCTAATGCAATGCACAACGTTTAAGCATCGAAACAATCAAAATATCTCGCAAATCTCGAAGATTTCGAAAATTTTGATGAAAAATAGCCGTCATTTCCTTCCCGTTGGAGATATTTCGACGTTTAAGCACTCGTTGAACTCCATTTCACAGTGCTAATGCAATGCACAACCATTTAAGCGTCGAAACAATCAAAATATCTCGCAAATCGCGAAGATTTCGAAAATTTTAGCGAAAAATAGCCGTCATTTCCTTCCCGTTGGAGATATTTCGACGTTTAAGCACTCGTTGAACTCCATTTCACAGTGCTAATGCAATGCACAACCATTTAAGCGTCGAAACAATCAAAATATCTCGCAAATCGCGAAGATTTCGAAAATTTTGATGAAAAATAGCCGTCATTTCCTTCCCGTTGGAGATATTTCGACGTTTAAGCACTCGTTGAACTCCATTTCACAGTGCTAATGCAATGCACAACCATTTAAGCGTCGAAACAATCAAAATATCTCGCTAATCGCGAAGATTTCGAAAATTTTAGCGAAAAATAGCCGTCATTTCCTTCCCGTTGGAGATATTTCGACGTTTAAGCACTCGTTGAACTCCATTTCACAGTGCTAATGCAATGCACAATGTTTAAGCATCGAAACAATCAAAATATCTCGCAAATCGCGAAGATTTCGAAAATTTTGATGAAAAATAGCCGTCATTTCCTTCCCGTTGGAGATATTTCGACGTTTAAGCACTCGTTGAACTCCATTTCACAGTGCTAATGCAATGCACAACCATTTAAGCGTCGAAACAATCAAAATATCTCGCAAATCGCGAAGATTTCGAAAATTTTGATGAAAAATAGCCGTCATTTCCTTCCCGTTGGAGATATTTCGACGTTTAAGCACTCGTTGAACTCCATTTCACAGTGCTAATGCAATGCACAACGTTTAAGCATCGAAACAATCAAAATATCTCGCAAATCGCGAAGATTTCGAAAATTTTGATGAAAAATAGCCGTCATTTCCTTCCCGTTGGAGATATTTCGACGTTTAAGCACTCGTTGAACTCCATTTCACAGTGCTAATGCAATACACAACCATTTAAGCGTCGAAACAATCAAAATATCTCGCAAATCGCGAAGATTTCGAAAATTTTAGCGAAAAATAGCCGTCATTTCCTTCCCGTTGGAGATATTTCGACGTTTAAGCACTCGTTGAACTCCATTTCACAGTGCTAATGCAATGCACAACCATTTAAGCGTCGAAACAATCAAAATATCTCGCAAATCGCGAAGATTTCGAAAATTTTGATGAAAAATAGCCGTCATTTCCTTCCCGTTGGAGATATTTCGACGTTTAAGCACTCGTTGAACTCCATTTCACAGTGCTAATGCAATGCACAACCATTAAAGCGTCGAAACAATCAAAATATCTCGCAAATCGCGAAGATTTCGAAAATTTTAGCGAAAAATAGCCGTCATTTCCTTCCCGTTGGAGATATTTCGACGTTTAAGCACTCGTTGAACTCCATTTCACAGTGCTAATGCAATGCACAACGTTTAAGCGTCGAAACAATCAAAATATCTCGCAAATCGCGAAGATTTCGAAAATTTTAGCGAAAAATAGCCGTCATTTCCTTCCCGTTGGAGATATTTCGACGTTTAAGCACTCGTTGAACTCCATTTCACAGTGCTAATGCAATACACAACCATTTAAGCGTCGAAACAATCAAAATATCTCGCAAATCGCGAAGATTTCGAAAATTTTAGCGAAAAATAGCCGTCATTTCCTTCCCGTTGGAGATATTTCGACGTTTAAGCACTCGTTGAACTCCATTTCACAGTGCTAATGCAATGCACAACCATTTAAGCGTCGAAACAATCAAAATATCTCGCAAATCGCGAAGATTTCGAAAATTTTGATGAAAAATAGCCGTCATTTCCTTCCCGTTGGAGATATTTCGACGTTTAAGCACTCGTTGAACTCCATTTCACAGTGCTAATGCAATACACAACCATTTAAGCGTCGAAACAATCAAAATATCTCGCAAATCGCGAAGATTTCGAAAATTTTAGCGAAAAATAGCCGTCATTTCCTTCCCGTTGGAGATATTTCGACGTTTAAGCACTCGTTGAACTCCATTTCACAGTGCTAATGCAATGCACAACCATTTAAGCGTCGAAACAATCAAAATATCTCGCAAATCGCGAAGATTTCGAAAATTTTGATGAAAAATAGCCGTCATTTCCTTCCCGTTGGAGATATTTCGACGTTTAAGCACTCGTTGAACTCCATTTCACAGTGCTAATGCAATGCACAACGTTTAAGCGTCGAAACAATCAAAATATCTCGCAAATCGCGAAGATTTCGAAAATTTTAGCGAAAAATAGCCGTCATTTCCTTCCCGTTGGAGATATTTCGACGTTTAAGCACTCGTTGAACTCCATTTCACAGTGCTAATGCAATGCGCAACCATTTAAGCGTCGAAACAATCAAAATATCTCGCAAATCGCGAAGATTTCGAAAATTTTGATGAAAAATAGCCGTCATTTCCTTCCCGTTGGAGATATTTCGACGTTTAAGCACTCGTTGAACTCCATTTCACAGTGCTAATGCAATGCACAGCCATTTAAGCGTCGAAACAATCAAAATATCTCGCAAATCGCGAAGATTTCGAAAATTTTGATGAAAAATAGCCGTCATTTCCTTCCCGTTGGAGATATTTCGACGTTTAAGCACTCGTTGAACTCCATTTCACAGTGCTAATGCAATGCACAACGTTTAAGCGTCGAAACAATCAAAATATCTCGCAAATCGCGAAGATTTCGAAAATTTTAGCGAAAAATAGCCGTCATTTCCTTCCCGTTGGAGATATTTCGACGTTTAAGCACTCGTTGAACTCCATTTCACAGTGCTAATGCAATGCACAACGTTTAAGCATCGAAACAATCAAAATATCTCGCAAATCGCGAAGATTTCGAAAATTTTGATGAAAAATAGCCGTCATTTCCTTCCCGTTGGAGATATTTCGACGTTTAAGCACTCGTTGAACTCCATTTCACAGTGCTAATGCAATGCACAACCATTTAAGCGTCGAAACAATCAAAATATCTCGCAAATCGCGAAGATTTCGAAAATTTTGATGAAAAATAGCCGTCATTTCCTTCCCGTTGGAGATATTTCGACGTTTAAGCACTCGTTGAACTCCATTTCACAGTGCTAATGCAATGCACAACGTTTAAGCATCGAAACAATCAAAATATCTCGCAAATCGCGAAGATTTCGAAAATTTTGATGAAAAATAGCCGTCATTTCCTTCCCGTTGGAGATATTTCGACGTTTAAGCACTCGTTGAACTCCATTTCACAGTGCTAATGCAATGCACAACCATTTAAGCGTCGAAACAATCAAAATATCTCGCAAATCGCGAAGATTTCGAAAATTTTGATGAAAAATAGCCGTCATTTCCTTCCCGTTGGAGATATTTCGACGTTTAAGCACTCGTTGAACTCCATTTCACAGCGCTAATGCAATGCACAACCATTAAAGCGTCGAAACAATCAAAATATCTCGCAAATCGCGAAGATTTCGAAAATTTTAGCGAAAAATAGCCGTCATTTCCTTCCCGTTGGAGATATTTCGACGTTTAAGCACTCGTTGAACTCCATTTCACAGTGCTAATGCAATGCACAACGTTTAAGCGTCGAAACAATCAAAATATCTCGCAAATCGCGAAGATTTCGAAAATTTTAGCGAAAAATAGCCGTCATTTCCTTCCCGTTGGAGATATTTCGACGTTTAGGCACTCGTTGAACTCCATTTCACAGTGCTAATGCAATGCGCAACCATTTAAGCGTCGAAACAATCAAAATATCTCGCAAATCGCGAAGATTTCGAAAATTTTGATGAAAAATAGCCGTTGTCACGTCCCGCGCTCCGCACGCGCCGTAACGAGAACAAGAAAACTATTCTATACAAAACGCGCGAATAAAGATTTGAATACACAAACGAACACACGGCACCACGAAACTAAAGGAAGGATTAACAAAGTGAGGGGCGACTAATAAATCCAATCAGTATAAAATAAAATAAAATAAATAAAACCAGCTGACGGATTGAACGAGTTACGAACCAAATAAATAAATCAGGAAATAAGAATAACTGCAGAAAGGGAAATAATTGAAAACGCCAGAAATACGAGTATATATATAAATATATTTTAATCAATCAACTTGAAGAGTTACATATAAGTATAAACATATACGCTAGGCACATAATAATTAGTATATATTAGAGTTAGCGCTTATAATACTATGCAATAAATACAATATTATCAATTTATGAAATATAAGTATATACAAAGTTAAAAACTAATACATACAATATTGTATTATTAAAGAAATAAAAGTTACATTGTCAGAAACATATATATATGTGTGCGCATTCTATTAAACAGATACATATTTGAAACTAGCCTACGTTCCGGTAAAGAATTATAAAATATGAACTACATTACGAAACATGCATGTCTATATATATATATTATATTCTAAACTAAACTACTATTAATGTACGCTCGAATCGACAATCTAAGATACAGGCTACGCTCCGGTAAAGAGTTATAAAATAAGAACTACGCTACGAAACATGCATGTCTCTATACAAACATATAAAAACCTATATTCTAAACTACTACCAATCTATGTGATTTCTACAATCTAAAATACATACTTAAAACTAGCCTACATGCCGGTAGAGCATTATAATATAAGAATTACATTATGAAACATGCATGTCTCTATACAAACATATAAAAATCTATATTCTAAACTACTACTAATCTATGTGCATACTACAATCTAAAATACATACTTAAAACTAGCCTATATGCCGGTAGAGCATTATAATATAAGAATTACATTATGAAACATGCATGTCTCTATATAAACATATAAATAATTCATTTTTCTAAACTAAAACTACTATTAATAATCTACAAAAGAAATAGAACACACAACGCAACACTTGGGACTAAGCGACAACTTGTCGATAACCCAAACGCTCAAAATAATCAACATCGCAACGACCTGAGTAATTGCATACAGAAATTCTATCATCAAACACAAATATGTAAACACACACTAAACGCACAATAATCTAGAAACAAAACCTTCAATACTATGTTGTCACACTACAAGATATATATGTATATATGAAATCAAATGATTGACACATAACCTCAAATACACAACACTATATCACTAAAGAATCTGAATGAAAATCACTTTGCCAGAAATATATACATATATACGCGTGCGTGTGTGTGTGTTCTATCTTATTAAAAGAAATTAATATAAAATAAATAATTAACATTTCATTTCGTATGAACACTATATGGGCAAGAGAGATATGCATATAAATACGTATATATATATATATATATATGTATGTGTGAGTGCATATGTTTTATATTATCGAATACTCTATGAAATAAACTACTCGAAACAATAAATAATGCAATCAAAGAATTACAAAACATTAGCTATACTGAAGTGACACACAACATAAACATATATATATACGTATATTCACACGAGTTACACTATTGTCGCTTTAAAATAATATTAATAAATAAATGTTCTAATTGCGGTAGAATAAGGAAAAACGAGCGACAGACGAAAATTACTTCGATATCAAACAAAACTAAAGACCCGTCACTAAAAACTTTACTGATGACATTTATGAGCGGCCATGTTGGATTTACACGCGTCATGGCGACAGGAATATTAGGGATTAATGGAAGTCAGGCGCGAGAAACAAATCATGAAAACACATTGTTAACACTTTTCTTTAATAAATTTTATGGGCAACTACAAATATAAAAATATATATATATATATTTAAATAAAAGGGGGAAATATAAAATAAAAAAAAAAAAAAAATTAATTAATTAACAAACGTAAAATAGATAACCTAACACTGTCAGACTAAAAAAATATATATATATATATATATACACATATTGAACACAAAATTAATAATAATAAGGAACATCAAAACAGCGAACCAACAAAATTGAGGCATCTACAATAAATCAAAATCGAAGCAAGGAGCTCCGGGATAAAGTTCGCTGAACTCACACATACACCAATAGCGCACAACAGGGGAAATTCCCTTTCTCCCAGAAGCATGGTGACGAAGATGCGCCTCCAAAACCTCTTCGGGAATTTCATTCGCAAAACGAACTTTCACGCAACGCTCGGTATCGACGATTTCAACCAGAGGGGGTTCCCTCTCCAATATGACGGTCTCCGCATCAAAGAAACTCTCGTCGAAAGTAACTAAATCGTCAAAACCCAATTTCGACACAGCCTCGGCACCAATGTAAAACAGTTCCTCCAAACTCCCCGACACTCGTGGTCCATCACAAGGCCGCATGCGCTTGATGGGTTCCCCTGAGTCGCCCATGGGCTCTTCGGAATCCCTCTTTCGCTTGGGCTGGAAACAACACGGTATATTTTAAATAAAACGAAACAGGACGAACCAAACGAACTAAAAATAAGACTAAATACGTACCAGGGAAGTCTGGAAAGGAACCTCTGATAGAAACGACTCAGCAAACATGGTTCGAACGTCGATCACCGAAGCCTAAGGAAATAGCAAAAAAAAGGGAAAAACAATCAAAATCACAAAACAATCTTAATATGCAAACATCCAAACTTACGCAAAACAATTCGAAGGAGGAGGTCTTTGTTATGGGAGAGCAGCGGAGTTGCGCGTGTTGCCCGAGCAAACTTTAAAATAATAATGATGCTGCAGCCACCAGCCCTTCCACGCGCCAAAGAAACACCGGTAATTCCCACGGTACAGCACGTGGAAGTTTCTCGCGAAACGGACTAGATCAGCGTGGAATGCCTCAAATCTCCTAGACGCTAGCTCAGCGGAAACACAAGACTGATAAAAACTAAGTCGAAATATGGTATTTACATTTTGTCACGTACGATTCTAAGAAGCCCAAACTGCAACATCCCGATTCCCACGGAAGCGTACCCCCAGCGGACCACCACCTCGTGGGGGATGGCATTATAAATAAGCGATGCAACATAGCGCGGAGTTCATAATCGGTTGATTTTTATTCAGATCATTACCAGTTCATAATCGGTTCATTTTTTATTCAGTTCATAATCAGTTCTTTATTCAGTGCATTATTAGCTCATTATTCGTGCATTATTCGTTCATCAGTTTGCGATCGTTTGTTACTACGGCTCATTATTCTTTGCGTCTAGAAATTTGTATAAGTATTTTGCGTTTCGGGGTCTTTAGTTTTTCGATAAAGAAAAGAGAGTCGCGATTAAATAAAGTAAAATTTTAAGTCTTCATTGCGATATCAATTCAGTTAGCAAGTCACTCAATTTGTATCGAAATAGTTTAATAAAGTAAAGGTTGATAGAAAACTATATTCGAGATTAAATAATAAACCCAACAACCTTCGACGATCACCGGGACAGCTGGAGTGATGGCACCCGATAGCACCTTTTCCTCAAGGTAAGCAAATTAAATTTAAAAAAAAAAAACTTTCTTCTTCTCTGGCAATCTCGTTGTCCTCGAGAATTGAATCAAAACCTCCTATCATCGATTTCGTTTACGGTTTTTAAGATAGAAACATTGCTTAAATTTTAAACAAAGGAGTTGTCCGTTGTGTCGGCTTGTGCGAACGGTGTTTTCAGCTACTGAAACACCCACTGATCTTCGCATTCCTCCTCCCATTGTTGGTAAAATATTACCCATCTTTGGGCAAGGCTTGCGAAATCACACAAGTCCCGCTCAGAAAGGACTAATAAATATATCGTCGGGGTCAATTGAAAATCAAGAACGATACCGGTATTGCTATTAACCGATATTCTTGCCATTCTTGCATGCGATTATAAGAAAGATATAACAAAACAATCCCTCCTTCGGGAAATTAACCAAAAGATCGTTCGCTATGTCGGCTCGTGCAAACGGTGTTTTCAATTATCGAGAACACCCATCGATCTTCGCCTTCCTCCTCCCACTGTTGGTAAATTATTACCCGTCTTTGGGCAAGGCTGGCGAAATCACACGAGTCCCACACAGAGAGGATCGTTAGAATTATCCTCGATAGCTAAACTCAAAAGGCAAGAAAATCGTGGCGATAGAATCCATCGGGGTAAATGAATTGAGTTTCGGTCTTAACAGCGAAATTAAAAGAGAAGAGGAAGTCAAACGAAACAATAAATTTATATAAAACAACAACCAATCTCACATTCCTATCTAATCCAGCAACGCTAAAATATATATATCTAGCTAATCGAATATATATATATATATTAACCTAACCCATTTCACATTCAAGTAAAAATCCGTTCGACGAGGAAAAATATTTATTGTACCCAGCTTTAATCCTCTCCCGCGCTAGTATCCCTGCGCATAGCAGGTTAGCCGAAAAGTGAAATTCGTTTACCAGTTGCATTAAGCGTCAGTTAACGATACCCATTAAACGCAAAAGAAAATAATAAAAAATAAAATATTTTGAAATAGTCTTTGGACTATTTCTGGTGGCAGCAACTACCGTATTAATTAATAACCTAAATCGGAATTAAATACACAATAATATCATTTTAATTTATTTCCTTTCCGATTAAATTCAAAACTCAAACTCAACTATAAAAAAAAAAAAGAAAAAATTTTTCAGTAAAATTCAACCTTAGATTTGATCGATTTAAACAAACAAATTGATACGTAACAGATTAGTAGTATATAAATTTTTGGTGGCAGCGGTGGGATACGATTCACGGAGGATTAAAGTTGGTTTAAACGATTCGACACGCTCCATAGTAGATTAAAGTTGTCACGCTCGATTAATAAAATATATACCTAAGAAATAATGTCAACTAAATTAGAATCATTGGACAAAAACATGATCTTGATGTTATCGGAAAAACTTAAAGCATGGGATGCGAATTTTCGCGACATGAGTACAACAATGAATAAATTACAAGACGATGTGCGTTCACTGAAAATAAAAAAGGAAAGCAAGACACCCGTATCATCGCCGATAATTTCCCAAGCGACAATACCGATAGAAGTTAATCCCCAATCAATTAAGTTAAAAGATGCCATAGAGACAGTACCAGTGTTCGACGGACATCGACCCTCGGTATTTCGATTTTTAAGAGCATGCGAACGCGCACGAAACATGGTTCCTAAGCATCAAGAATCTCAGTTAGTAAAATTATTAACGAATAAACTTCGCGGACACGCATTTCTCGCCATAGAAGACACAGAAATAATAAGTTTAAACGATTTCGGGAATAAATTAAAAGATATGTTCGGTCCGGGAAAAACGGTTAACGAATATAAAGGGGAATTAGCTACAATATTTCAACGACCGGGAGAAAATATTTTGGACTACGTAGAACGCGTCAAAGATCTCAGGCTGGCGATAATGAACGGGGAAAGGTACGAGTACGGCACCGTATTTCAAGATAGGATAGATCGAGACACGAGGGAAGCTTTCGTTAAGGGGCTCCCAAACGAGGTGTATTTACGAGTAAAGATAGCAGGATACCAATCCTTGGACGATGCGTACCGCCAAGCCGTGAAAGCAACGCGAGAATTAAAACAAGTGAAAAATAGAATTCGATACCGACATCCGACACCTTCGGATAATTATAACCAAAACAACGTTCATCCACCATACAATAGTATTTATACTGTAAACAACCGCCAGAACTGGAGATTTGTACCGCCGTCGCGGAAACATCTAAACAACCCGGGAATAGAAGAAAATGTCAGGAAAGAAACAAGAGCAATAACTTGGGAAGAAAAACGCATAAATAAATACCTCGATAGAGATCTAGATCAAAAGAAAGATGCTGATCATTTCAACCAATCAACTTTTCAATGCAAACACCATTCCGTTGCTGTGATAAGGGATAATGTCACGTTAAATAATAAGAGGACGCACGGTGCCATAGACAGGATCATGAGTGAGAAATTTTCTGAGTTACCAAACAAGATAAATAATATTAGTGCCAAAGAACTTTCAGACGAAGCAGGAACTAGGAAATTGAACAACGAGACGACAGGCAATGCTTATCCACTGCCTAACATCACAGAGATATTGTACCCGCTGGGAAGTGCAAATTGCCCCTCCACGTTCGACTTGGCAAAGATACAAAAGCAAGACTCCACGAATTTCGTGAATGTTTCAACCATAATAGGAAAAGAGATAGCGAGTGCATCTCACTCAAAAACCTCTATAAAACCATCAGAAAGAAACTTTATTGAACTCAAAGCCAAATCATTAAATTGCAAGGAAGATCACACTATAGAGAATAAAAATATAACTATCCATAAATCCAAAACAGAATCTATAAGCAAAAAGGTTTGTAATAAAAATTCAAAGACTAATTCCAAATCTACCAAAAATATTCCTAAACGTTCCTTACAAATAAATAATAATTTAATTACAATAAGCACTTCCAGTGAAACTATTCATCCTGAAAGGGTAGAGGAAAACAAAGGTGTTGTGAATAAAGTAAATAAAGAAGAAAAAGGGGTAACTAAGGAAAAGGATTCTAAACATTTTCAAGCTGAAGAAACACAAGTCCAACGAGCTCGAAGAAATCAAAAGGGAGAAAATAGGGAATCACCAGTCGAAGATATATATAAAAACTTGAATAAATACGCTAGCCATTGGATTATAATTGGATTAAAAATACTTTATTGGTTACTACATCTAATATTTGACGTAGGTAACATAGTAGGTAGTGCTGATCTTATGATTTCCCTAGGAAAATATAGATGGTATCACACTATACTATATACAAAATATTTTTGGGTTAACATGGCTGCGGCACTTTCAAAAATTTGTATCTTGAATGCTATTAGCAAGCAATTGGGTAATTGGATCAATGTCAGTAAACCCGCGTCTTGGCGCAAAATAAAAACTAAAATGAAGGAAAGGAACGAAATTCTCCCCGCACGAATTAGTTTCGGACATCTAGCCAAAGAACCTATTGGTGAAGTAACAATCGAAGAGAACACGGAACCAACATGCGCTGAATATCTCAAAGATCTGTTCAATAAAATTAACACTGTACGACGAATGGCAAGAGAAAATTTGATAAAGTCCAAACTAAGACCAACAATCGACGAATCAACCTTCAAGATTTTAAAACAGGAGATTCGATATATCTATTAAAAGAACCTAGTAAGGAAAATTCTCCCATCAATATATTAGACGACACAAAGTGCTAGAAATCTTGCAGAACAAAACGTCAAGATTGAAGTAAAAGGGATTCCGCGAACGGTGCACTTAAACAAACTAAAACTAGCGCATAACCGAAATAAGCAATGAGTAGAGTGATTTCAGTGGGCAACGTAGTGCAGTAGTGTATGTTGTAGTGCTGTTCATCGATGCAGATATCGAACACCTAAAAGAAAAGGAAAAATTATTATGTGTACTCTAATTATTGTTCGAATATAAAACATGTTGATTTAATAAATAACTAAATGAGTAAAAGTGAAAGTTACCTTAAGAACAAGTGATCAACAAATAAGGAAGTGTATGTGCAAGTACAGGTTATGGATCGTTGTTCGTGGAACATAATGTATGACAGCTACCTAAAATAAGTGAATAAATTAGTTTCAATTGTCTCAGTGCAAAATACGAGGTTACTAAGTGTTATAACTATATTGTGGATAAATCGAAAGGAGGTGTGACACTGTTCGTCGAATAATACAGATAGCGAAAACCTAAAAAGAAAGAAAAGAAAATTATTATGTGTACTCCAATTATTGTTTGAATATACAACGTGTCGATTCAATAAATAATTAAAAGAGTGGAAGTGAAAGTTACCTTGTGAACAAGTAATCATCACACGAAAGGTTTACGTGCAAAATAGGTTATGGATCTCTGTTTGCGGAACACCATGTACGACAGCCAGCTGAAAATAAATGAACAAATTAACTTCAATTGCCTTAATGCAAAATACAACATTACTAAACGTTATAACAATACTGTGGAAGCATGGCGCTGTTCGTCGAACAACACAGATAGCGGAAACCTGAAAAGAAAAGAAGTTTATTACGAGTGCTCCAATTACTGTTTGAATGTAAAACGTGTTAGTTCAACGAATAATTAGAACAGTGAAAGTGCAACTCACCTCGCGAACAATTAATCACCATACAAGGAAGTGTACATACATGAATTTTGCAGATTAACAAGAAGAAATAAAGTAGCTGATAAGTGTAGAAAGTGGTTAGAAAATAATTAAGATAGATTAATTGAAAGTAAAAGGATATTTTATTATGTATTAATCTACGTAGTATTGTTATATTATTATATCTAACATGTAGAAGCGAATTTTGTAATGCACAATAGCGGTCGCATGCACAATGCACTATACACATATTAAATTAAATAAACTAAGCAGTACCTTTATGGCCACAGATATAAGACGATTGAAGACAACCGTAGTAAGTATTTAAGACATATCCAAGAATCAGATGATGTTGTGGGAATGCTCTAGGTAAGTGATGGGGCATCGAAAGAGTAGAACCTGAAGAATTAAAGACAATGTTAATCTAACAAGTAGATTTTAATCACTAATAAGGGAACTAACTCATATCATACACAAAATAATAGCAAATAGCAATTACATGCAATAATAAATTAATAGGAAAATAAGAAAGGTTAATAAACACAGGAATAGGTTAGAAATTAATCAACATAGACTAACTAAATATTAACAACATGACCGAACTCGGTGCAAAAGAATAAAGTTACGCTATACAAAATATCTGGTAACACAATACACAAAAAACATTAACTAAATTAAACAAGAATTATATATAAATGCAAGTCGTGTATAATCAAAACAATGACTATTGAAATTCGGTAACAACACAATCCATGCTATCACATTTAAGTAACACACGGTATTGACACACACAATATCACGAAACACAAAACAATATTACAGAAACACTATAAAATAAATCTATTTCAACAACACGCTATTGTCGACATTAAACAAACGATACACGCAAGCGACCATGTTGAAAACTCGTCACGCGCACTCCACACATACGCACCCCAATACATATAATAGCCAATACAATGCAATACAGCATTATAATTGCAATGCTAGGTACTGAACACAAAAAAAAAATATAAAAAAAAAGAGAAAAAAAAAGAAAGAGGGGAGAGAGTTAAGGAAAAAATATATAATAAATAACAACTAACATAACCATAACATATTATATTATACACATACAGGATAGGTCCGAACAAAGCTTATAAAATTTATAAAATATATATATTAACTGTTCTCATATGTATGTACAGAACAGGTGGCGAGTTCATCAACCCTAACATAGAGGACTCAGACGGACTTGTACCCGCATTCGATCTGGAAGCGACGGAGGATGTCCAGTCTTGCCTCTGTGTTCGGTTGATACGTTCCGTCTACCATTTAGATAACGGTCATCTTTGTCAAGACTGTTTCGATAACTTAGATCCAGACGACCAGGACCTATGTGACGACCCACCCACTCATTTCATATGCGGAGTACCTGCAAGAACACGAATATCATACTGTCGCATGTGTGATATAAACCTAGCGGACATACAACCCGCTATATCATGCCTCCAATGCATGATCATTTACGCTAATCTAACTCACCTTGAAAGAAACTTTTTAGTTCAAGGAACAGTGATCCGCGCCGTAGAACTATGAAGTACTTGTATGCTACGCACAAGACCAAACACTGATGCTATCCACCTGTAAACAAATGACATTTATAACTATGCACATAACTTTCACTTAATGTTTACCAATATATATATACACGCATGTTGTAAAGTAGGCAATATCTATTGATAATCCAAGTGACTCGTAAAATAAGTCGTTATATTTACCATTACACGCACATATATATATATATTCAAAGACAAGCTATAATTGTAATAAAAAAAGAAAAAAGGGGGAGAGAAAAAAATATATAAATATAAACTTTTTATATATATAAAATAATAATAATAATAAAAGGTTATTCTTATTTCTAATAAACCCGAGAGTAAGAAACAATTTAATAAATTGTTGATAGGAAGATGAACCACCTAGTCATCATACTCACCCTCATCAAAATAACATACGGCCTGGTAGGATATGACTGCAACGGCAACCACCTCAATGTTACCACTATCTCTCTAAACTCCATCGGGGATTGCAGCATACAGCCTACATTGACTGAAACCCAAGATATTTATATACAATTACTTCAACTCTCAGAATTTGAATTTACCAACGTAAGGCAATGCAAGGTGCAAATAACTCGAATTGTATATTACTGTGGCATGCATTCTCACACGTCGGCAGTGCATAACGGATTCGCCGAATACCTCCATGAAACAACCGCCCAACAATGTGCAAGGATGCACCAAGACGGCACGTTTTCACTCGGACCACAAAACCTTATAGTTGGTCTAAAGGATAATGCAACAGAAACAAGGTCGCTTGTCCTAGCCGGCAAGCTAACAGACGACGGCAGCTGCCAGGGAACACAGTATGTAGACCCATACGGGAGCTGGGAAAAGGTCGTCGTACAAGCAACAGTAAGGATAAGTTTAAAATCAGCAGTCGTGCCAGTACGGATCGAGGCGAACAAAATTCTACTGAAATCAGGAACGGTATGTACCTTTAGCGAAGGAAACTGTCTAGACGCTGAAGACGGATACACTTATTGGCAACCACAACCACCCTCACCATGCAAATTTGATCAGTACGATGTACTATATGAAGGAATTGCTACAAGGATCCAGGAAATAAAAACCAACAGAGAATCAGCACAACCAGTTTACGCACTAACAACGCAGGAAGTAACATTTGCACTGACTAAAACCGGAGAACAGCCACTGTGTGGATATACCCTACTATCCACCGAACACCCCAAATTGTTCCTATTAGAAACAACAAGAGGAAATACGTTCATCTCCAAAAGAAAGACAGCAGTCGAAAACTTGGACATATTCGCATACGTCAACTCAAAATTCATTTACGTAGAGAAACATATTAAACGACAAATGACAACATTGTACCATGATATATTGACACAAAGATGTACCACGCAGAAGAAACTAATAGAGAATGCTTTAAGCTTAGCAATCTTACTGCCCGATGAATTTGCCTATACCATAACCAAAACTCCAGGACACATGGCCCTGATCGCAGGAGAAGCAGTCCACATAGTCAAATGCATTCCGGTACAAGTAAAAGTACGACATACAACAGAATGCTACTCGGAACTACCTGTTTGGCAAGGGAATCGCACCGCATTTTTAACGCCAAAAACACACATTCTAACGCAACACGGAAACCACAGAGAATGTAGCGCGGTACTACCTACACTATACAATATCGACGGACTCTGGCACAAATTCGTACCAAAACCCATGGAAACAATTGCACCACAGGAACTCCGCCCGGACGTACGTCAAACGTGGCAATATTCAGCACCATCGTCGTTGGCCACGAGCGGAATATACACCCAAAAGGACCTCGACGCACTTCGGGACCACGTCATGTTCCCGGCAGAAAAATCTGCAGTTTTGAACACATTGGCCAGAGGAGCAACAGGAAAAACAATCGTCCCTGGAACAGTAAACATTCTGGGAATAATGGACGAAAACACATTAACAACAATAGCAAAAAATACCGTATCAAGCTTATGGAATGGTTTTATGGAATTTGGAACTGTCAGTGCAGCAATATTTGGAATACTTGTAATATTTAAATTAATCAAGACGATAATAGATATAGCCATACACGGATACCAGTTACGTGAAACTTACGGATGTGGAATCGCCCTATTAGGAGCAATATGCGGCTCAGTTACCCACCTGCTACTATACCTCAAAGGAAAACGAAATATCGATGATCAAACGGCACAACCTAGAGGAATATCGATAACACCAGTAGTCACTCAACAACCAACGCCATCTACATCCGCCTTGAGCGAACTCAGAGACACCATCAGTCAAATTTCCTTTGGAAATTTGAACTCCAAGGGCGGGGGTGTCACGTCCCGCGCTCCGCACGCGCCGTAACGAGAACAAGAAAACTATTCTATACAAAACGCGCGAATAAAGATTTGAATACACAAACGAACACACGGCACCACGAAACTAAAGGAAGGATTAACAAAGTGAGGGGCGACTAATAAATCCAATCAGTATAAAATAAAATAAAATAAATAAAACCAGCTGACGGATTGAACGAGTTACGAACCAAATAAATAAATCAGGAAATAAGAATAACTGCAGAAAGGGAAATAATTGAAAACGCCAGAAATACGAGTATATATATAAATATATTTTAATCAATCAACTTGAAGAGTTACATATAAGTATAAACATATACGCTAGGCACATAATAATTAGTATATATTAGAGTTAGCGCTTATAATACTATGCAATAAATACAATATTATCAATTTATGAAATATAAGTATATACAAAGTTAAAAACTAATACATACAATATTGTATTATTAAAGAAATAAAAGTTACATTGTCAGAAACATATATATATGTGTGCGCATTCTATTAAACAGATACATATTTGAAACTAGCCTACGTTCCGGTAAAGAATTATAAAATATGAACTACATTACGAAACATGCATGTCTATATATATATATTATATTCTAAACTAAACTACTATTAATGTACGCTCGAATCGACAATCTAAGATACAGGCTACGCTCCGGTAAAGAGTTATAAAATAAGAACTACGCTACGAAACATGCATGTCTCTATACAAACATATAAAAACCTATATTCTAAACTACTACCAATCTATGTGATTTCTACAATCTAAAATACATACTTAAAACTAGCCTACATGCCGGTAGAGCATTATAATATAAGAATTACATTATGAAACATGCATGTCTCTATACAAACATATAAAAATCTATATTCTAAACTACTACTAATCTATGTGCATACTACAATCTAAAATACATACTTAAAACTAGCCTATATGCCGGTAGAGCATTATAATATAAGAATTACATTATGAAACATGCATGTCTCTATATAAACATATAAATAATTCATTTTTCTAAACTAAAACTACTATTAATAATCTACAAAAGAAATAGAACACACAACGCAACACTTGGGACTAAGCGACAACTTGTCGATAACCCAAACGCTCAAAATAATCAACATCGCAACGACCTGAGTAATTGCATACAGAAATTCTATCATCAAACACAAATATGTAAACACACACTAAACGCACAATAATCTAGAAACAAAACCTTCAATACTATGTTGTCACACTACAAGATATATATGTATATATGAAATCAAATGATTGACACATAACCTCAAATACACAACACTATATCACTAAAGAATCTGAATGAAAATCACTTTGCCAGAAATATATACATATATACGCGTGCGTGTGTGTGTGTTCTATCTTATTAAAAGAAATTAATATAAAATAAATAATTAACATTTCATTTCGTATGAACACTATATGGGCAAGAGAGATATGCATATAAATACGTATATATATATATATATATATGTATGTGTGAGTGCATATGTTTTATATTATCGAATACTCTATGAAATAAACTACTCGAAACAATAAATAATGCAATCAAAGAATTACAAAACATTAGCTATACTGAAGTGACACACAACATAAACATATATATATACGTATATTCACACGAGTTACACTATTGTCGCTTTAAAATAATATTAATAAATAAATGTTCTAATTGCGGTAGAATAAGGAAAAACGAGCGACAGACGAAAATTACTTCGATATCAAACAAAACTAAAGACCCGTCACTAAAAACTTTACTGATGACATTTATGAGCGGCCATGTTGGATTTACACGCGTCATGGCGACAGGAATATTAGGGATTAATGGAAGTCAGGCGCGAGAAACAAATCATGAAAACACATTGTTAACACTTTTCTTTAATAAATTTTATGGGCAACTACAAATATAAAAATATATATATATATATTTAAATAAAAGGGGGAAATATAAAATAAAAAAAAAAAAAAAATTAATTAATTAACAAACGTAAAATAGATAACCTAACACTGTCAGACTAAAAAAATATATATATATATATATATACACATATTGAACACAAAATTAATAATAATAAGGAACATCAAAACAGCGAACCAACAAAATTGAGGCATCTACAATAAATCAAAATCGAAGCAAGGAGCTCCGGGATAAAGTTCGCTGAACTCACACATACACCAATAGCGCACAACAGGGGAAATTCCCTTTCTCCCAGAAGCATGGTGACGAAGATGCGCCTCCAAAACCTCTTCGGGAATTTCATTCGCAAAACGAACTTTCACGCAACGCTCGGTATCGACGATTTCAACCAGAGGGGGTTCCCTCTCCAATATGACGGTCTCCGCATCAAAGAAACTCTCGTCGAAAGTAACTAAATCGTCAAAACCCAATTTCGACACAGCCTCGGCACCAATGTAAAACAGTTCCTCCAAACTCCCCGACACTCGTGGTCCATCACAAGGCCGCATGCGCTTGATGGGTTCCCCTGAGTCGCCCATGGGCTCTTCGGAATCCCTCTTTCGCTTGGGCTGGAAACAACACGGTATATTTTAAATAAAACGAAACAGGACGAACCAAACGAACTAAAAATAAGACTAAATACGTACCAGGGAAGTCTGGAAAGGAACCTCTGATAGAAACGACTCAGCAAACATGGTTCGAACGTCGATCACCGAAGCCTAAGGAAATAGCAAAAAAAAGGGAAAAACAATCAAAATCACAAAACAATCTTAATATGCAAACATCCAAACTTACGCAAAACAATTCGAAGGAGGAGGTCTTTGTTATGGGAGAGCAGCGGAGTTGCGCGTGTTGCCCGAGCAAACTTTAAAATAATAATGATGCTGCAGCCACCAGCCCTTCCACGCGCCAAAGAAACACCGGTAATTCCCACGGTACAGCACGTGGAAGTTTCTCGCGAAACGGACTAGATCAGCGTGGAATGCCTCAAATCTCCTAGACGCTAGCTCAGCGGAAACACAAGACTGATAAAAACTAAGTCGAAATATGGTATTTACATTTTGTCACGTACGATTCTAAGAAGCCCAAACTGCAACATCCCGATTCCCACGGAAGCGTACCCCCAGCGGACCACCACCTCGTGGGGGATGGCATTATAAATAAGCGATGCAACATAGCGCGGAGTTCATAATCGGTTGATTTTTATTCAGATCATTACCAGTTCATAATCGGTTCATTTTTTATTCAGTTCATAATCAGTTCTTTATTCAGTGCATTATTAGCTCATTATTCGTGCATTATTCGTTCATCAGTTTGCGATCGTTTGTTACTACGGCTCATTATTCTTTGCGTCTAGAAATTTGTATAAGTATTTTGCGTTTCGGGGTCTTTAGTTTTTCGATAAAGAAAAGAGAGTCGCGATTAAATAAAGTAAAATTTTAAGTCTTCATTGCGATATCAATTCAGTTAGCAAGTCACTCAATTTGTATCGAAATAGTTTAATAAAGTAAAGGTTGATAGAAAACTATATTCGAGATTAAATAATAAACCCAACAACCTTCGACGATCACCGGGACAGCTGGAGTGATGGCACCCGATAGCACCTTTTCCTCAAGGTAAGCAAATTAAATTTAAAAAAAAAAAACTTTCTTCTTCTCTGGCAATCTCGTTGTCCTCGAGAATTGAATCAAAACCTCCTATCATCGATTTCGTTTACGGTTTTTAAGATAGAAACATTGCTTAAATTTTAAACAAAGGAGTTGTCCGTTGTGTCGGCTTGTGCGAACGGTGTTTTCAGCTACTGAAACACCCACTGATCTTCGCATTCCTCCTCCCATTGTTGGTAAAATATTACCCATCTTTGGGCAAGGCTTGCGAAATCACACAAGTCCCGCTCAGAAAGGACTAATAAATATATCGTCGGGGTCAATTGAAAATCAAGAACGATACCGGTATTGCTATTAACCGATATTCTTGCCATTCTTGCATGCGATTATAAGAAAGATATAACAAAACAATCCCTCCTTCGGGAAATTAACCAAAAGATCGTTCGCTATGTCGGCTCGTGCAAACGGTGTTTTCAATTATCGAGAACACCCATCGATCTTCGCCTTCCTCCTCCCACTGTTGGTAAATTATTACCCGTCTTTGGGCAAGGCTGGCGAAATCACACGAGTCCCACACAGAGAGGATCGTTAGAATTATCCTCGATAGCTAAACTCAAAAGGCAAGAAAATCGTGGCGATAGAATCCATCGGGGTAAATGAATTGAGTTTCGGTCTTAACAGCGAAATTAAAAGAGAAGAGGAAGTCAAACGAAACAATAAATTTATATAAAACAACAACCAATCTCACATTCCTATCTAATCCAGCAACGCTAAAATATATATATCTAGCTAATCGAATATATATATATATATTAACCTAACCCATTTCACATTCAAGTAAAAATCCGTTCGACGAGGAAAAATATTTATTGTACCCAGCTTTAATCCTCTCCCGCGCTAGTATCCCTGCGCATAGCAGGTTAGCCGAAAAGTGAAATTCGTTTACCAGTTGCATTAAGCGTCAGTTAACGATACCCATTAAACGCAAAAGAAAATAATAAAAAATAAAATATTTTGAAATAGTCTTTGGACTATTTCTGGTGGCAGCAACTACCGTATTAATTAATAACCTAAATCGGAATTAAATACACAATAATATCATTTTAATTTATTTCCTTTCCGATTAAATTCAAAACTCAAACTCAACTATAAAAAAAAAAAAGAAAAAATTTTTCAGTAAAATTCAACCTTAGATTTGATCGATTTAAACAAACAAATTGATACGTAACACCGTCATTTCCTTCCCGTTGGAGATATTTCGACGTTTAAGCACTCGTTGAACTCCATTTCACAGTGCTAATGCAATGCACAACGTTTCAGCATCGAAACAATCAAAATATCTCGCAAATCGCGAAGATTTCGAAAATTTTGATGAAAAATAGCCGTCATTTCCTTTCCGTTGGAGATATTTCGACGTTTAAGCACTCGTTGTACTCCATTTCACAGTGCTAATGCAATGCACAACCATTTAAGCGTCGAAACAATCAAAATATCTCGCAAATCGCGAAGATTTCGAAAATTTTAGCGAAAAATAGCCGTCATTTCCTTCCCGTTGGAGATATTTCGACGTTTAAGCACTCGTTGAACTCCATTTCACAGTGCTAATGCAATGCACAACCATTAAAGCGTCGAAACAATCAAAATATCTCGCAAATCGCGAAGATTTCGAAAATTTTAGCGAAAAATAGCCGTCATTTCCTTCCCGTTGGAGATGTTTCGACGTTTAAGCACTCGTTGAACTCCATTTCACAGTGCTAATGCAATGCACAACCATTTAAGCGTCGAAACAATCAAAATATCTCGCTAATCGCGAAGATTTCGAAAATTTTAGCGAAAAATAGCCGTCATTTCCTTCCCGTTGGAGATATTTCGACGTTTAAGCACTCGTTGAACTCCATTTCACAGTGCTAATGCAATGCACAACGTTTAAGCATCGAAACAATCAAAATATCTCGCAAATCGCGAAGATTTCGAAAATTTTGATGAAAAATAGCCGTCATTTCCATCCCGTTGGAGATATTTCGACGTTTAAGCACTCGTTGAACTCCATTTCACAGTGCTAATGCAATGCACAACCATTTAAGCGTCGAAACAATCAAAATATCTCGCAAATCGCGAAGATTTCGAAAATTTTGATGAAAAATAGCCGTCATTTCCTTCCCGTTGGAGATATTTCGACGTTTAAGCACTCGTTGAACTCCATTTCACAGCGCTAATGCAATGCACAACCATTAAAGCGTCGAAACAATCAAAATATCTCGCAAATCGCGAAGATTTCGAGAATTTTAGCGAAAAATAGCCGTCATTTCCTTCCCGTTGGAGATATTTCGACGTTTAAGCACTCGTTGAACTCCATTTCACAGTGCTAATGCAATGCACAACGTTTAAGCGTCGAAACAATCAAAATATCTCGCAAATCGCGAAGATTTCGAAAATTTTAGCGAAAAATAGCCGTCATTTCCTTCCCGTTGGAGATATTTCGACGTTTAAGCACTCGTTGAACTCCATTTCACAGTGCTAATGCAATGCGCAACCATTTAAGCGTCGAAACAATCAAAATATCTCGCAAATCGCGAAGATTTCGAAAATTTTGATGAAAAATAGCCGTCATTTCCTTCCCGTTGGAGATATTTCGACGTTTAAGCACTCGTTGAACTCCATTTCACAGTGCTAATGCAATGCACAACGTTTCAGCATCGAAACAATCAAAATATCTCGCAAATCGCGAAGATTTCGAAAATTTTGATGAAAAATAGCCGTCATTTCCTTTCCGTTGGAGATATTTCGACGTTTAAGCACTCGTTGTACTCCATTTCACAGTGCTAATGCAATGCACAACCATTTAAGCGTCGAAACAATCAAAATATCTCGCAAATCGCGAAGATTTCGAAAATTTTAGCGAAAAATAGCCGTCATTTCCTTCCCGTTGGAGATATTTCGACGTTTAAGCACTCGTTGAACTCCATTTCACAGTGCTAATGCAATGCACAACGTTTAAGCATCGAAACAATCAAAATATCTCGCAAATCGCGAAGATTTCGAAAATTTTGATGAAAAAAGCCGTCATTTCCTTCCCGTTGGAGATATTTCGACGTTTAAGCACTCGTTGAACTCCATTTCACAGTGCTAATGCAATGCACAACCATTTAAGCGTCGAAACAATCAAAATATCACGCAAATCGCGAAGATTTCGAAAATTTTGATGAAGAATAGCCGTCATTTCCTTCCCGTTCGAGATATTTCGACGTTTAAGCACTCGTTGAACTCCATTTCACAGTGCTAATGCAATGCACAACCATTTAAGCGTCGAAACAATCAAAATATCTCGCAAATCGCGAAGATTTCGAAAATTTTGATGAAAAATAGCCGTCATTTCCTTCCCGTTCGAGATATTTCGACGTTTAAGCACTCGTTGAACTCCATTTCACAGTGCTAATGCAATGCACAACCATTTAAGCGTCGAAACAATCAAAATATCTCGCAAATCGCGAAGATTTCGAAAATTTTAGCGAAAAATAGCCGTCACTTCCTTCCCGTTGGAGATATTTCGACGTTTAAGCACTCGTTGAACTCCATTTCACAGTGCTAATGCAATGCACAACCATTTAAGCGTCGAAACAATCAAAATATCTCGCAAATCGCGATGATTTCGAAAATTTTAGCGGAAAATAGCCGTCATTTCTTTCCCGTTGGAGATATTTCGACGTTTAAGCACTCGTTGAACTCCATTTCACAGTGCTAATGCAATGCACAACCATTTAAGCGTCGAAACAATCAAAATATCTCGCAAATCGCGAAGATTTCGAAAATTTTAGCGAAAAATAGCCGTCATTTCCTTCCCGTTGGAGATATTTCGACGTTTAAGCACTCGTTGATCTCCATTTCACAGTGCTAATGCAATGCATAACCATTTAAGCGTCGAAACAATCAAAATATCTCGCAAATCGCGAAGATTTCGAAAATTTTGATGAAAAATAGCCGTCATTTCCTTCCCGTTGGAGATATTTCGACGTTTAAGCACTCGTTGAACTCCATTTCACAGTGCTAATGCAATGCACAACCATTAAAGCGTCGAAACAATCAAAATATCTCGCAAATCGCGAAGATTTCGAAAATTTTAGCGAAAAATAGCCGTCATTTCCTTCCCGTTGGAGATATTTCGACGTTTAAGCACTCGTTGAACTCCATTTCACAGTGCTAATGCAATGCACAACGTTTAAGCGTCGAAACAATCAAAATATCTCGCAAATCGCGAAGATTTCGAAAATTTTAGCGAAAAATAGCCGTCATTTCCTTCCCGTTGGAGATATTTCGACGTTTAAGCACTCGTTGTACTCCATTTCACAGTGCTAATGCAATGCACAACCATTTAAGCGTCGAAACAATCAAAATATCTCGCAAATCGCGAAGATTTCGAAAATTTTAGCGAAAAATAGCCGTCATTTCCTTCCCGTTGGAGATATTTCGACGTTTAAGCACTCGTTGTACTCCATTTCACAGTGCTAATGCAATGCACAACCATTTAAGCGTCGAAACAATCAAAATATCTCGCAAATCGCGAAGATTTCGAAAATTTTAGCGAAAAATAGCCGTCATTTCCTTCCCGTTGGAGATATTTCGACGTTTAAGCACTCGTTGAACTCCATTTCACAGTGCTAATGCAATGCACAACGTTTAAGCATCGAAACAATCAAAATATCTCGCAAATCGCGAAGATTTCGAAAATTTTGATGAAAAATAGCCGTCATTTCCTTCCCGTTGGAGATATTTCGACGTTTAAGCACTCGTTGAACTCCATTTCACAGTGCTAATGCAATGCACAACGTTTCAGCATCGAAACAATCAAAATATCTCGCAAATCGCGAAGATTTCGAAAATTTTGATGAAAAATAGCCGTCATTTCCTTTCCGTTGGAGATATTTCGACGTTTAAGCACTCGTTGTACTCCATTTCACAGTGCTAATGCAATGCACAACCATTTAAGCGTCGAAACAATCAAAATATCTCGCAAATCGCGAAGATTTCGAAAATTTTAGCGAAAAATAGCCGTCATTTCCTTCCCGTTGGAGATATTTCGACGTTTAAGCACTCGTTGAACTCCATTTCACAGTGCTAATGCAATGCACAACCATTAAAGCGTCGAAACAATCAAAATATCTCGCAAATCGCGAAGATTTCGAAAATTTTAGCGAAAAATAGCCGTCATTTCCTTCCCGTTGGAGATGTTTCGACGTTTAAGCACTCGTTGAACTCCATTTCACAGTGCTAATGCAATGCACAACCATTTAAGCGTCGAAACAATCAAAATATCTCGCTAATCGCGAAGATTTCGAAAATTTTAGCGAAAAATAGCCGTCATTTCCTTCCCGTTGGAGATATTTCGACGTTTAAGCACTCGTTGAACTCCATTTCACAGTGCTAATGCAATGCACAACGTTTAAGCATCGAAACAATCAAAATATCTCGCAAATCGCGAAGATTTCGAAAATTTTGATGAAAAATAGCCGTCATTTCCATCCCGTTGGAGATATTTCGACGTTTAAGCACTCGTTGAACTCCATTTCACAGTGCTAATGCAATGCACAACCATTTAAGCGTCGAAACAATCAAAATATCTCGCAAATCGCGAAGATTTCGAAAATTTTGATGAAAAATAGCCGTCATTTCCTTCCCGTTGGAGATATTTCGACGTTTAAGCACTCGTTGAACTCCATTTCACAGCGCTAATGCAATGCACAACCATTAAAGCGTCGAAACAATCAAAATATCTCGCAAATCGCGAAGATTTCGAGAATTTTAGCGAAAAATAGCCGTCATTTCCTTCCCGTTGGAGATATTTCGACGTTTAAGCACTCGTTGAACTCCATTTCACAGTGCTAATGCAATGCACAACGTTTAAGCGTCGAAACAATCAAAATATCTCGCAAATCGCGAAGATTTCGAAAATTTTAGCGAAAAATAGCCGTCATTTCCTTCCCGTTGGAGATATTTCGACGTTTAAGCACTCGTTGAACTCCATTTCACAGTGCTAATGCAATGCGCAACCATTTAAGCGTCGAAACAATCAAAATATCTCGCAAATCGCGAAGATTTCGAAAATTTTGATGAAAAATAGCCGTCATTTCCTTCCCGTTGGAGATATTTCGACGTTTAAGCACTCGTTGAACTCCATTTCACAGTGCTAATGCAATGCACAACGTTTCAGCATCGAAACAATCAAAATATCTCGCAAATCGCGAAGATTTCGAAAATTTTGATGAAAAATAGCCGTCATTTCCTTTCCGTTGGAGATATTTCGACGTTTAAGCACTCGTTGTACTCCATTTCACAGTGCTAATGCAATGCACAACCATTTAAGCGTCGAAACAATCAAAATATCTCGCAAATCGCGAAGATTTCGAAAATTTTAGCGAAAAATAGCCGTCATTTCCTTCCCGTTGGAGATATTTCGACGTTTAAGCACTCGTTGAACTCCATTTCACAGTGCTAATGCAATGCACAACGTTTAAGCATCGAAACAATCAAAATATCTCGCAAATCGCGAAGATTTCGAAAATTTTGATGAAAAAAGCCGTCATTTCCTTCCCGTTGGAGATATTTCGACGTTTAAGCACTCGTTGAACTCCATTTCACAGTGCTAATGCAATGCACAACCATTTAAGCGTCGAAACAATCAAAATATCACGCAAATCGCGAAGATTTCGAAAATTTTGATGAAGAATAGCCGTCATTTCCTTCCCGTTCGAGATATTTCGACGTTTAAGCACTCGTTGAACTCCATTTCACAGTGCTAATGCAATGCACAACCATTTAAGCGTCGAAACAATCAAAATATCTCGCAAATCGCGAAGATTTCGAAAATTTTGATGAAAAATAGCCGTCATTTCCTTCCCGTTCGAGATATTTCGACGTTTAAGCACTCGTTGAACTCCATTTCACAGTGCTAATGCAATGCACAACCATTTAAGCGTCGAAACAATCAAAAATATCTCGCAAATCGCGAAGATTTCGAAAATTTTGATGAAAAATAGCCGTCATTTCCTTCCCGTTGGAGATATTTCGACGTTTAAGCACTCGTTGAACTCCATTTCACAGTGCTAATGCAATGCACAACGTTTAAGCGTCGAAACAATCAAAATATCTCGCAAATCGCGAAGATTTCGAAAATTTTAGCGAAAAATAGCCGTCATTTCCTTCCCGTTGGAGATATTTCGACGTTTAAGGACTCGTTGAACTCCATTTCACAGTGCTAATGCAATGCACAACGTTTAAGCGTCGAAACAATCAAAATATCTCGCAAATCGCGAAGATTTCGAAAATTTTAGCGAAAAATAGCCGTCATTTCCTTCCCGTTGGAGATATTTCGACGTTTAAGCACTCGTTGAACTCCATTTCACAGTGCTAATGCAATGCACAACCATTTAAGCGTCGAAACAATCAAAATATCTCGCAAATCGCGAAGATTTCGAAAATTTTAGCGAAAAATAGCCGTCATTTCCTTCCCGTTGGAGATATTTCGACGTTTAAGCACTCGTTGAACTCCATTTCACAGTGCTAATGCAATGCACAACCATTTAAGCGTCGAAACAATCAAAATATCTCGCAAATCGCGAAGATTTCGAAAATTTTAGCGAAAAATAGCCGTCATTTCCTTCCCGTTGGAGATATTTCGACGTTTAAGCACTCGTTGAACTCCATTTCACAGTGCTAATGCAATGCACAACGTTTAAGCGTCGAAACAATCAAAATATCTCGCAAATCGCGAAGATTTCGAAAATTTTAGCGAAAAATAGCCGTCATTTCCTTCCCGTTGGAGATATTTCGACGTTTAAGCACTCGTTGAACTCCATTCCACAGTGCTAATGCAATGCACAACCATTTAAGCGTCGAAACAATCAAAATATCTCGCAAATCGCGAAGATTTCGAAAATTTTAGCGAAAAATAGCCGTCATTTCCTTCCCGTTGGAGATATTTCGACGTTTAAGCACTCGTTGAACTCCATTTCACAGTGCTAATGCAATGCACAACCATTTAAGCGTCGAAACAATCAAAATATCTCGCAAATCGCGAAGATTTCGAAAATTTTAGCGAAAAATAGCCGTCATTTCCTTCCCGTTGGAGATATTTCGACGTTTAAGCACTCGTTGAACTCCATTTCACAGTGCTAATGCAATGCACAACCATTTAAGCGTCGAAACAATCAAAATATCTCGCAAATCGCGAAGATTTCGAAAATTTTAGCGAAAAATAGCCGTCATTTTCTTCCCGTTGGAGATATTTCGACGTTTAAGCACTCGTTGAACTCCATTTCACAGTGCTAATGCAACGCACAACCATTTAAGCGTCGAAACAATCAAAATATCTCGCAAATCGCGAAGATTTCGAAAATTTTAGCGAAAAATAGCCGTCATTTCCTTCCCGTTGGAGATATTTCGACGTTTAAGCACTCGTTGAACTCCATTTCACAGCGCTAATGCAATGCACAACGTTTAAGCATCGAAACAATCAAAATATCTCGCAAATCGCGAAGATTTCGAAAATTTTGATGAAAAATAGCCGTCATTTCCTTCCCGTTGGAGATATTTCGACGTTTAAGCACTGGTTGAACTCCATTTCACAGTGCTAATGCAATGCACAACCATTTAAGCGTCGAAACAATCAAAATATCTCGCAAATCGCGAAGATTTCGAAAATTTTAGCGAAAAATAGCCGTCATTTCCTTCCAGTTGGAGATATTTCGACGTTTAAGCACTCGTTGAACTCCATTTCACAGTGCTAATGCAATGCACAACCATTTAAGCGTCGAAACAATCAAAATATCTCGCAAATCGCGAAGATTTCGAAAATTTTAGCGAAAAATAGCCGTCATTTCCTTCCCGTTGGAGATATTTCGACGTTTAAGCACTCGTTGAACTCCATTCCACAGTGCTAATGCAATGCACAACCATTTAAGCGTCGAAACAATCAAAATATCTCGCAAATCGCGAAGATTTCGAAAATTTTAGCGAAAAATAGCCGTCATTTCCTTCCCGTTGGAGATATTTCGACGTTTAAGCACTCGTTGAACTCCATTTCACAGTGCTAATGCAATGCACAACCATTTAAGCGTCGAAACAATCAAAATATCTCGCAAATCGCGAAGATTTCGAAAATTTTAGCGAAAAATAGCCGTCATTTCCTTCCCGTTGGAGATATTTCGACGTTTAAGCACTCGTTGAACTCCATTTCACAGTGCTAATGCAATGCACAACCATTTAAGCGTCGAAACAATCAAAATATCTCGCAAATCGCGAAGATTTCGAAAATTTTAGCGAAAAATAGCCGTCATTTCCTTCCCGTTGGAGATATTTCGACGTTTAAGGACTCGTTGAACTCCTTTTCACAGTGCTAATGCAATGCACAACGTTTAAGCATCGAAACAATCAAAATATCTCGCAAATCGCGAAGATTTCGAAAATTTTAGCGAAAAATAGCCGTCATTTCCTTCCCGTTGGAGATATTTCGACGTTTAAGCACTCGTTGAACTCCATTTCACAGTGCTAATGCAATGCACAACGTTTAAGCATCGAAACAATCAAAATATCTCGCAAATCGCGAAGATTTCGAAAATTTTGATGAAAAATAGCCGTCATTTCCTTCCCGTTGGAGATATTTCGACGTTTAAGCACTCGTTGAACTCCATTTCACAGTGCTAATGCAATGCACAACCATTTAAGCGTCGAATCAATCAAAATATCTCGCAAATCGCGAAGATTTCGAAAATTTTAGCGAAAAATAGCCGTCATTTCCTTCCCGTTGGAGATATTTCGACGTTTAAGCACTCGTTGAACTCCATTTCACAGTGCTAATGCAATGCACAACCATTTAAGCGTCGAAACAATCAAAATATCTCGCAAATCGCGAAGATTTCGAAAATTTTAGCGAAAAATAGCCGTCATTTCCTTCCCGTTGGAGATATTTCGACGTTTAAGCACTCGTTGAACTCCATTTCACAGTGCTAATGCAATGCACAACCATTTAAGCGTCGAAACAATCAAAATATCTCGCAAATCGCGAAGATTTCGAAAATTTTAGCGAAAAATAGCCGTCATTTCCTTCCCGTTGGAGATATTTCGACGTTTAAGCACTCGTTGAACTCCATTTCACAGTGCTAATGCAATGCACAACCATTTAAGCGTCGAAACAATCAAAATATCTCGCAAATCGCGAAGATTTCGAAAATTTTAGCGAAAAATAGCCGTCATTTCCTTCCCGTTGGAGATATTTCGACGTTTAAGCACTCGTTGAACTCCATTTCACAGTGCTAATGCAATGCACAACGTTTAAGCATCGAAACAATCAAAATATCTCGCAAATCGCGAAGATTTCGAAAATTTTGATGAAAAATAGCCGTCATTTCCTTCCCGTTGGAGATATTTCGACGTTTAAGCACTCGTTGAACTCCATTTCACAGTGCTAATGCAATGCACAACCATTTAAGCGTCGAATCAATCAAAATATCTCGCAAATCGCGAAGATTTCGAAAATTTTAGCGAAAAATAGCCGTCATTTCCTTCCCGTTGGAGATATTTCGACGTTTAAGCACTCGTTGAACTCCATTTCACAGTGCTAATGCAATGCACAACCATTTAAGCGTCGAAACAATCAAAATATCTCGCAAATCGCGAAGATTTCGAAAATTTTAGCGAAAAATAGCCGTCATTTCCTTCCCGTTGGAGATATTTCGACGTTTAAGCACTCGTTGAACTCCATTTCACAGTGCTAATGCAATGCACAACCATTTAAGCGTCGAAACAATCAAAATATCTCGCAAATCGCGAAGATTTCGAAAATTTTAGCGAAAAATAGCCGTCATTTCCTTCCCGTTGGAGATATTTCGACGTTTAAGCACTCGTTGAACTCCATTTCACAGTGCTAATGCAATGCACAACCATTTAAGCGTCGAAACAATCAAAATATCTCGCAAATCGCGAAGATTTCGAAAATTTTAGCGAAAAATAGCCGTCATTTCCTTCCCGTTGGAGATATTTCGACGTTTAAGCACTCGTTGAACTCCATTTCACAGTGCTAATGCAATGCACAACCATTTAAGCGTCGAAACAATCAAAATATCTCGCAAATCGCGAAGATTTCGAAAATTTTAGCGAAAAATAGCCGTCATTTCCTTCCCGTTGGAGATATTTCGACGTTTAAGCACTCGTTGAACTCCATTTCACAGTGCTAATGCAATGCACAACCATTTAAGCGTCGAAACAATCAAAATATCTCGCAAATCGCGAAGATTTCGAAAATTTTAGCGAAAAATAGCCGTCATTTCCTTCCCGTTGGAGATATTTCGACGTTTAAGCACTCGTTGAACTCCATTTCACAGTGCTAATGCAATGCACAACCATTTAAGCGTCGAAACAATCAAAATATCTCGCAAATCGCGAAGATTTCGAAAATTTTAGCGAAAAATAGCCGTCATTTCCTTCCCGTTGGAGATATTTCGACGTTTAAGCACTCGTTGAACTCCATTTCACAGTGCTAATGCAATGCACAACGTTTAAGCATCGAAACAATCAAAATATCTCGCAAATCGCGAAGATTTCGAAAATTTTAGCGAAAAATAGCCGTCATTTCCTTCCCGTTGGAGATATTTCGACGTTTAAGCACTCGTTGAACTCCATTTCACAGTGCTAATGCAATGCACAACGTTTAAGCATCGAAACAATCAAAATATCTCGCAAATCGCGAAGATTTCGAAAATTTTAGCGAAAAATAGCCGTCATTTCCTTCCCGTTGGAGATATTTCGACGTTTAAGCACTCGTTGAACTCCATTTCACAGTGCTAATGCAATGCACAACCATTTAAGCGTCGAAACAATCAAAATATCTCGCAAATCGCGAAGATTTCGAAAATTTTAGCGAAAAATAGCCGTCATTTCCTTCCCGTTAGAGATATTTCGACGTTTAAGCACTCGTTGAACTCCATTTCACAGTGCTAATGCAATGCACAACGTTTAAGCATCGAAACAATCAAAATATCTCGCAAATCGCGAAGATTTCGAAAATTTTGATGAAAAATAGCCGTCATTTCCTTCCCGTTGGAGATATTTCGACGTTTAAGCACTCGTTGAACTCCATTTCACAGTGCTAATGCAATACACAACCATTTAAGCGTCGAAACAATCAAAATATCTCGCAAATCGCGAAGATTTCGAAAATTTTAGCGAAAAATAGCCGTCATTTCCTTCCCGTTGGAGATATTTCGACGTTTAAGCACTCGTTGAACTCCATTTCACAGTGCTAATGCAATGCACAACGTTTAAGCATCGAAACAATCAAAATATCTCGCAAATCGCGAAGATTTCGAAAATTTTGATGAAAAATAGCCGTCATTTCCTTCCCGTTGGAGATATTTCGACGTTTAAGCACTCGTTGAACTCCATTTCACAGTGCTAATGCAATGCACAACCATTTAAGCGTCGAAACAATCAAAATATCTCGCAAATCGCGAAGATTTCGAAAATTTTAGCGAAAAATAGCCGTCATTTCCTTCCCGTTGGAGATATTTCGACGTTTAAGCACTCGTTGAACTCCATTTCACAGTGCTAATGCAATGCACAACCATTTAAGCGTCGAAACAATCAAAATATCTCGCAAATCGCGAAGACTTCGAAAATTTTAGCGAAAAATAGCCATCATTTCCTTCCCGTTGGAGATATTTCGACGTTTAAGCACTCGTTGAACTCCATTTCACAGTGCTAATGCAATGCACAACCATTTAAGCGTCGAAACAATCAAAATATCTCGCAAATCGCGAAGATTTCGAAAATTTTAGCGAAAAATAGCCGTCATTTCCTTCCCGTTGGAGATATTTCGACGTTTAAGCACTCGTTGAACTCCATTTCACAGTGCTAATGCAATGCACAACCATTTAAGCGTCGAAACAATCAAAATATCTCGCAAATCGCGAAGATTTCGAAAATTTTAGCGAAAAATAGCCGTCATTTCCTTCCCGTTGGAGATATTTCGACGTTTAAGCACTCGTTGAACTCCATTTCACAGTGCTAATGCAATGCACAACCATTTAAGCGTCGAAACAATCAAAATATCTCGCAAATCGCGAAGATTTCGAAAATTTTAGCGAAAAATAGCCGTCATTTCCTTCCCGTTGGAGATATTTCGACGTTTAAGCACTCGTTGAACTCCATTTCACAGTGCTAATGCAATGCACAACGTTTAAGCATCGAAACAATCAAAATATCTCGCAAATCGCGAAGATTTCGAAAATTTTAGCGAAAAATAGCCGTCATTTCCTTCCCGTTGGAGATATTTCGACGTTTAAGCACTCGTTGAACTCCATTTCACAGTGCTAATGCAATGCACAACGTTTAAGCATCGAAACAATCAAAATATCTCGCAAATCGCGCAGATTTCGAAAATTTTGATGAAAAATAGCCGTCATTTCCTTCCCGTTGGAGATATTTCGACGTTTAAGCACTCGTTGAACTCCATTTCACAGTGCTAATGCAATGCACAACCATTTAAGCGTCGAAACAATCAAAATATCTCGCAAATCGCGAAGATTTCGAAAATTTTAGCGAAAAATAGCCGTCATTTCCTTCCCGTTGGAGATATTTCGACGTTTAAGCACTCGTTGAACTCCATTTCACAGTGCTAATGCAATGCACAACCATTTAAGCGTCGAAACAATCAAAATATCTCGCAAATCGCGAAGATTTCGAAAATTTTAGCGAAAAATAGCCGTCATTTCCTTCCCGTTGGAGATATTTCGACGTTTAAGCACTCGTTGAACTCCATTTCACAGTGCTAATGCAATGCACAACGTTTAAGCATCGAAACAATCAAAATATCTCGCAAATCGCGAAGATTTCGAAAATTTTAGCGAAAAATAGCCGTCATTTCCTTCCCGTTGGAGATATTTCGACGTTTAAGCACTCGTTGAACTCCATTTCACAGTGCTAATGCAATGCACAACCATTTAAGCGTCGAAACAATCAAAATATCTCGCAAATCGCGAAGATTTCGAAAATTTTAGCGAAAAATAGCCGTCATTTCCTTCCCGTTGGAGATATTTCGACGTTTAAGCACTCGTTGAACTCCATTTCACAGTGCTAATGCAATGCACAACGTTTAAGCATCGAAACAATCAAAATATCTCGCAAATCGCGAAGATTTCGAAAATTTTGATGAAAAATAGCCGTCATTTCCTTCCCGTTGGAGATATTTCGACGTTTAAGCACTCGTTGAACTCCATTTCACAGTGCTAATGCAATACACAACCATTTAAGCGTCGAAACAATCAAAATATCTCGCAAATCGCGAAGATTTCGAAAATTTTAGCGAAAAATAGCCGTCATTTCCTTCCCGTTGGAGATATTTCGACGTTTAAGCACTCGTTGAACTCCATTTCACAGTGCTAATGCAATGCACAACGTTTAAGCATCGAAACAATCAAAATATCTCGCAAATCGCGAAGATTTCGAAAATTTTGATGAAAAATAGCCGTCATTTCCTTCCCGTTGGAGATATTTCGACGTTTAAGCACTCGTTGAACTCCATTTCACAGTGCTAATGCAATGCACAACCATTTAAGCGTCGAAACAATCAAAATATCTCGCAAATCGCGAAGATTTCGAAAATTTTAGCGAAAAATAGCCGTCATTTCCTTCCCGTTGGAGATATTTCGACGTTTAAGCACTCGTTGAACTCCATTTCACAGTGCTAATGCAATGCACAACCATTTAAGCGTCGAAACAATCAAAATATCTCGCAAATCGCGAAGACTTCGAAAATTTTAGCGAAAAATAGCCGTCATTTCCTTCCCGTTGGAGATATTTCGACGTTTAAGCACTCGTTGAACTCCATTTCACAGTGCTAATGCAATGCACAACCATTTAAGCGTCGAAACAATCAAAATATCTCGCAAATCGCGAAGATTTCGAAAATTTTAGCGAAAAATAGCCGTCATTTCCTTCCTGTTGGAGATATTTCGACGTTTAAGCACTCGTTGAACTCCATTCCACAGTGCTAATGCAATGCACAACCATTTAAGCGTCGAAACAATCAAAATATCTCGCAAATCGCGAAGATTTCGAAAATTTTAGCGAAAAATAGCCGTCATTTCCTTCCCGTTGGAGATATTTCGACGTTTAAGCACTCGTTGAACTCCATTCCACAGTGCTAATGCAATGCACAACCATTTAAGCGTCGAAACAATCAAAATATCTCGCAAATCGCGAAGATTTCGAAAATTTTAGCGAAAAATAGCCGTCATTTCCTTCCCGTTGGAGATATTTCGACGTTTAAGCACTCGTTGAACTCCATTTCACAGTGCTAATGCAATGCACAACGTTTAAGCATCGAAACAATCAAAATATCTCGCAAATCGCGAAGATTTCGAAAATTTTGATGAAAAATAGCCGTCATTTCCTTCCCGTTGGAGATATTTCGACGTTTAAGCACTCGTTGAACTCCATTTCACAGTGCTAATGCAATGCACAACCATTTAAGCGTCGAAACAATCAAAATATCTCGCAAATCGCGAAGATTTCGAAAATTTTAGCGAAAAATAGCCGTCATTTCCTTCCCGTTGGAGATATTTCGACGTTTAAGCACTCGTTGAACTCCATTTCACAGTGCTAATGCAATGCACAACCATTTAAGCGTCGAAACAATCAAAATATCTCGCAAATCGCGAAGATTTCGAAAATTTTAGCGAAAAATAGCCGTCATTTCCTTCCCGTTGGAGATATTTCGACGTTTAAGCACTCGTTGAACTCCATTTCACAGTGCTAATGCAATGCACAACCATTTAAGCGTCGAAACAATCAAAATATCTCGCAAATCGCGAAGATTTCGAAAATTTTAGCGAAAAATAGCCGTCATTTCCTTCCCGTTGGAGATATTTCGACGTTTAAGCACTCGTTGAACTCCATTTCACAGTGCTAATGCAATGCACAACCATTTAAGCGTCGAAACAATCAAAATATCTCGCAAATCGCGAAGATTTCGAAAATTTTAGCGAAAAATAGCCGTCATTTCCTTCCCGTTGGAGATATTTCGACGTTTAAGCACTCGTTGAACTCCATTTCACAGTGCTAATGCAATGCACAACCATTTAAGCGTCGAAACAATCAAAATATCTCGCAAATCGCGAAGATTTCGAAAATTTTAGCGAAAAATAGCCGTCATTTCCTTCCCGTTGGAGATATTTCGACGTTTAAGCACTCGTTGAACTCCATTTCACAGTGCTAATGCAATGCACAACCATTTAAGCGTCGAAACAATCAAAATATCTCGCAAATCGCGAAGATTTCGAAAATTTTAGCGAAAAATAGCCGTCATTTCCTTCCCGTTGGAGATATTTCGACGTTTAAGCACTCGTTGAACTCCATTTCACAGTGCTAATGCAATGCACAACCATTTAAGCGTCGAAACAATCAAAATATCTCGCAAATCGCGAAGATTTCGAAAATTTTAGCGAAAAATAGCCGTCATTTCCTTCCCGTTGGAGATATTACGACGTTTAAGCACTCGTTGAACTCCATTTCACAGTGCTAATGCAATGCACAACCATTTAAGCGTCGAAACAATCAAAATATCTCGCAAATCGCGAAGATTTCGAAAATTTTAGCGAAAAATAGCCGTCATTTCCTTCCCGTTGGAGATATTTCGACGTTTAAGCACTCGTTGAACTCCATTTCACAGTGCTAATGCAATGCACAACGTTTAAGCATCGAAACAATCAAAATATCTCGCAAATCGCGAAGATTTCGAAAATTTTGATGAAAAATAGCCGTCATTTCCTTCCCGTTGGAGATATTTCGACGTTTAAGCACTCGTTGAACTCCATTTCACAGTGCTAATGCAATGCACAACCATTTAAGCGTCGAAACAATCAAAATATCTCGCAAATCGCGAAGATTTCGAAAATTTTAGCGAAAAATAGCCGTCATTTCCTTCCTGTTGGAGATATTTCGACGTTTAAGCACTCGTTGAACTCCATTCCACAGTGCTAATGCAATGCACAACCATTTAAGCGTCGAAACAATCAAAATATCTCGCAAATCGCTAAGATTTCGAAAATTTTAGCGAAAAATAGCCGTCATTTCCTTCCCGTTGGAGATATTTCGACGTTTAAGCACTCGTTGAACTCCATTCCACAGTGCTAATGCAATGCACAACCATTTAAGCGTCGAAACAATCAAAATATCTCGCAAATCGCGAAGATTTCGAAAATTTTAGCGAAAAATAGCCGTCATTTCCTTCCCGTTGGAGATATTTCGACGTTTAAGCACTCGTTGAACTCCATTTCACAGTGCTAATGCAATGCACAACGTTTAAGCATCGAAACAATCAAAATATCTCGCAAATCGCGAAGATTTCGAAAATTTTGATGAAAAATAGCCGTCATTTCCTTCCCGTTGGAGATATTTCGACGTTTAAGCACTCGTTGAACTCCATTTCACAGTGCTAATGCAATGCACAACCATTTAAGCGTCGAAACAATCAAAATATCTCGCAAATCGCGAAGATTTCGAAAATTTTAGCGAAAAATAGCCGTCATTTCCTTCCCGTTGGAGATATTTCGACGTTTAAGCACTCGTTGAACTCCATTTCACAGTGCTAATGCAATGCACAACCATTTAAGCGTCGAAACAATCAAAATATCTCGCAAATCGCGAAGATTTCGAAAATTTTAGCGAAAAATAGCCGTCATTTCCTTCCCGTTGGAGATATTTCGACGTTTAAGCACTCGTTGAACTCCATTTCACAGTGCTAATGCAATGCACAACCATTTAAGCGTCGAAACAATCAAAATATCTCGCAAATCGCGAAGATTTCGAAAATTTTAGCGAAAAATAGCCGTCATTTCCTTCCCGTTGGAGATATTTCGACGTTTAAGCACTCGTTGAACTCCATTTCACAGTGCTAATGCAATGCACAACGTTTAAGCATCGAAACAATCAAAATATCTCGCAAATCGCGAAGATTTCGAAAATTTTAGCGAAAAATAGCCGTCATTTCCTTCCCGTTGGAGATATTTCGACGTTTAAGCACTCGTTGAACTCCATTTCACAGTGCTAATGCAATGCACAACCATTTAAGCGTCGAAACAATCAAAATATCTCGCAAATCGCGAAGATTTCGAAAATTTTAGCGAAAAATAGCCGTCATTTCCTTCCCGTTGGAGATATTTCGACGTTTAAGCACTCGTTGAACTCCATTTCACAGTGCTAATGCAATGCACAACGTTTAAGCATCGAAACAATCAAAATATCTCGCAAATCGCGAAGATTTCGAAAATTTTGATGAAAAATAGCCGTCATTTCCTTCCCGTTGGAGATATTTCGACGTTTAAGCACTCGTTGAACTCCATTTCACAGTGCTAATGCAATACACAACCATTTAAGCGTCGAAACAATCAAAATATCTCGCAAATCGCGAAGATTTCGAAAATTTTAGCGAAAAATAGCCGTCATTTCCTTCCCGTTGGAGATATTTCGACGTTTAAGCACTCGTTGAACTCCATTTCACAGTGCTAATGCAATGCACAACGTTTAAGCATCGAAACAATCAAAATATCTCGCAAATCGCGAAGATTTCGAAAATTTTGATGAAAAATAGCCGTCATTTCCTTCCCGTTGGAGATATTTCGACGTTTAAGCACTCGTTGAACTCCATTTCACAGTGCTAATGCAATGCACAACCATTTAAGCGTCGAAACAATCAAAATATCTCGCAAATCGCGAAGATTTCGAAAATTTTAGCGAAAAATAGCCGTCATTTCCTTCCCGTTGGAGATATTTCGACGTTTAAGCACTCGTTGAACTCCATTTCACAGTGCTAATGCAATGCACAACCATTTAAGCGTCGAAACAATCAAAATATCTCGCAAATCGCGAAGACTTCGAAAATTTTAGCGAAAAATAGCCGTCATTTCCTTCCCGTTGGAGATATTTCGACGTTTAAGCACTCGTTGAACTCCATTTCACAGTGCTAATGCAATGCACAACCATTTAAGCGTCGAAACAATCAAAATATCTCGCAAATCGCGAAGATTTCGAAAATTTTAGCGAAAAATAGCCGTCATTTCCTTCCCGTTGGAGATATTTCGACGTTTAAGCACTCGTTGAACTCCATTTCACAGTGCTAATGCAATGCACAACCATTTAAGCGTCGAAACAATCAAAATATCTCGCAAATCGCGAAGATTTCGAAAATTTTAGCGAAAAATAGCCGTCATTTCCTTCCCGTTGGAGATATTTCGACGTTTAAGCACTCGTTGAACTCCATTTCACAGTGCTAATGCAATGCACAACCATTTAAGCGTCGAAACAATCAAAATATCTCGCAAATCGCGAAGATTTCGAAAATTTTAGCGAAAAATAGCCGTCATTTCCTTCCCGTTGGAGATATTTCGACGTTTAAGCACTCGTTGAACTCCATTTCACAGTGCTAATGCAATGCACAACGTTTAAGCATCGAAACAATCAAAATATCTCGCAAATCGCGAAGATTTCGAAAATTTTAGCGAAAAATAGCCGTCATTTCCTTCCCGTTGGAGATATTTCGACGTTTAAGCACTCGCTGAACTCCATTTCACAGTGCTAATGCAATGCACAACGTTTAAGCATCGAAACAATCAAAATATCTCGCAAATCGCGCAGATTTCGAAAATTTTGATGAAAAATAGCCGTCATTTCCTTCCCGTTGGAGATATTTCGACGTTTAAGCACTCGTTGAACTCCATTTCACAGTGCTAATGCAATGCACAACCATTTAAGCGTCGAAACAATCAAAATATCTCGCAAATCGCGAAGATTTCGAAAATTTTAGCGAAAAATAGCCGTCATTTCCTTCCCGTTGGAGATATTTCGACGTTTAAGCACTCGCTGAACTCCATTTCACAGTGCTAATGCAATGCACAACCATTTAAGCGTCGAAACAATCAAAATATCTCGCAAATCGCGAAGATTTCGAAAATTTTAGCGAAAAATAGCCGTCATTTCCTTCCCGTTGGAGATATTTCGACGTTTAAGCACTCGTTGAACTCCATTTCACAGTGCTAATGCAATGCACAACGTTTAAGCATCGAAACAATCAAAATATCTCGCAAATCGCGAAGATTTCGAAAATTTTGATGAAAAATAGCCGTCATTTCCTTCCCGTTGGAGATATTTCGACGTTTAAGCACTCGTTGAACTCCATTTCACAGTGCTAATGCAATGCACAACGTTTAAGCATCGAAACAATCAAAATATCTCGCAAATCGCGAAGATTTCGAAAATTTTAGCGAAAAATAGCCGTCATTTCCTTCCCGTTGGAGATATTTCGACGTTTAAGCACTCGTTGAACTCCATTTCACAGTGCTAATGCAATGCACAACCATTTAAGCGTCGAAACAATCAAAATATCTCGCAAATCGCGAAGATTTCGAAAATTTTAGCGAAAAATAGCCGTCATTTCCTTCCCGTTGGAGATATTTCGACGTTTAAGCACTCGCTGAACTCCATTCCACAGTGCTAATGCAATGCACAACCATTTAAGCGTCGAAACAATCAAAATATCTCGCAAATCGCGAAGATTTCGAAAATTTTAGCGAAAAATAGCCGTCATTTCCTTCCCGTTGGAGATATTTCGACGTTTAAGCACTCGTTGAACTCCATTTCACAGTGCTAATGCAATGCACAACGTTTAAGCATCGAAACAATCAAAATATCTAGCAAATCGCGAAGATTTCGAAAATTTTGATGAAAAATAGCCGTCATTTCCTTCCCGTTGGAGATATTTCGACGTTTAAGCACTCGTTGAACTCCATTTCACAGTGCTAATGCAATGCACAACCATTTAAGCGTCGAAACAATCAAAATATCTCGCAAATCGCGAAGATTTCGAAAATTTTAGCGAAAAATAGCCGTCATTTCCTTCCCGTTGGAGATATTTCGACGTTTAAGCACTCGTTGAACTCCATTTCACAGTGCTAATGCAATGCACAACCATTTAAGCGTCGAAACAATCAAAATATCTCGCAAATCGCGAAGATTTCGAAAATTTTAGCGAAAAATAGCCGTCATTTCCTTCCCGTTGGAGATATTTCGACGTTTAAGCACTCGTTGAACTCCATTTCACAGTGCTAATGCAATGCACAACGTTTAAGCATCGAAACAATCAAAATATCTCGCAAATCGCGAAGATTTCGAAAATTTTGATGAAAAATAGCCGTCATTTCCTTCCCGTTGGAGATATTTCGACGTTTAAGCACTCGTTGAACTCCATTTCACAGTGCTAATGCAATGCACAACCATTTAAGCGTCGAAACAATCAAAATATCTCGCAAATCGCGAAGATTTCGAAAATTTTAGCGAAAAATAGCCGTCATTTCCTTCCCGTTGGAGATATTTCGACGTTTAAGCACTCGTTGAACTCCATTTCACAGTGCTAATGCAATGCACAACCATTTAAGCGTCGAAACAATCAAAATATCTCGCAAATCGCGAAGATTTCGAAAATTTTAGCGAAAAATAGCCGTCATTTCCTTCCCGTTGGAGATATTTCGACGTTTAAGCACTCGTTGAACTCCATTCCACAGTGCTAATGCAATGCACAACCATTTAAGCGTCGAAACAATCAAAATATCTCGCAAATCGCGAAGATTTCGAAAATTTTAGCGAAAAATAGCCGTCATTTCCTTCCCGTTGGAGATATTTCGACGTTTAAGCACTCGTTGAACTCCATTTCACAGTGCTAATGCAATGCACAACCATTTAAGCGTCGAAACAATCAAAATATCTCGCAAATCGCGAAGATTTCGAAAATTTTAGCGAAAAATAGCCGTCATTTCCTTCCCGTTGGAGATATTTCGACGTTTAAGCACTCGTTGAACTCCATTTCACAGTGCTAATGCAATGCACAACGTTTAAGCATCGAAACAATCAAAATATCTCGCAAATCGCGAAGATTTCGAAAATTTTGATGAAAAATAGCCGTCATTTCCTTCCTGTTGGAGATATTTCGACGTTTAAGCACTCGTTGAACTCCATTCCACAGTGCTAATGCAATGCACAACCATTTAAGCGTCGAAACAATCAAAATATCTCGCAAATCGCGAAGATTTCGAAAATTTTAGCGAGAAATAGCCGTCATTTCCTTCCCGTTGGAGATATTTCGACGTTTAAGCACTCGTTGAACTCCATTTCACAGTGCTAATGCAATGCACAACCATTTAAGCGTCGAAACAATCAAAATATCTCGCAAATCGCGAAGATTTCGAAAATTTTAGCGAAAAATAGCCGTCATTTCCTTCCCGTTGGAGATATTTCGACGTTTAAGCACTCGTTGAACTCCATTTCACAGTGCTAATGCAATGCACAACGTTTAAGCATCGAAACAATCAAAATATCTCGCAAATCGCGAAGATTTCGAAAATTTTGATGAAAAATAGCCGTCATTTCCTTCCCGTTGGAGATATTTCGACGTTTAAGCACTCGTTGAACTCCATTTCACAGTGCTAATGCAATGCACAACCATTTAAGCGTCGAAACAATCAAAATATCTCGCAAATCGCGAAGTTTTCGAAAATTTTAGCGAAAAATAGCCGTCATTTCCTTCCCGTTGGAGATATTTCGACGTTTAAGCACTCGTTGAACTCCATTTCACAGTGCTAATGCAATGCACAACCATTTAAGCGTCGAAACAATCAAAATATCTCGCAAATCGCGAAGATTTCGAAAATTTTAGCGAAAAATAGCCGTCATTTCCTTCCCGTTGGAGATATTTCGACGTTTAAGCACTCGTTGAACTCCATTCCACAGTGCTAATGCAATGCACAACCATTTAAGCGTCGAAACAATCAAAATATCTCGCAAATCGCGAAGATTTCGAAAATTTTAGCGAAAAATAGCCGTCATTTCCTTCCCGTTGGAGATATTTCGACGTTTAAGCACTCGTTGAACTCCATTTCACAGTGCTAATGCAATGCACAACGTTTAAGCATCGAAACAATCAAAATATCTCGCAAATCGCGAAGATTTCGAAAATTTTGATGAAAAATAGCCGTCATTTCCTTCCCGTTGGAGATATTTCGACGTTTAAGCACTCGTTGAACTCCATTTCACAGTGCTAATGCAATGCACAACCATTTAAGCGTCGAAACAATCAAAATATCTCGCAAATCGCGAAGATTTCGAAAATTTTAGCGAAAAATAGCCGTCATTTCCTTCCCGTTGGAGATATTTCGACGTTTAAGCACTCGTTGAACTCCATTTCACAGTGCTAATGCAATGCACAACCATTTAAGCGTCGAAACAATCAAAATATCTCGCAAATCGCGAAGATTTCGAAAATTTTAGCGAAAAATAGCCGTCATTTCCTTCCCGTTGGAGATATTTCGACGTTTAAGCACTCGTTGAACTCCATTTCACAGTGCTAATGCAATGCACAACGTTTAAGCATCGAAACAATCAAAATATCTCGCAAATCGCGAAGATTTCGAAAATTTTGATGAAAAATAGCCGTCATTTCCTTCCTGTTGGAGATATTTCGACGTTTAAGCACTCGTTGAACTCCATTCCACAGTGCTAATGCAATGCACAACCATTTAAGCGTCGAAACAATCAAAATATCTCGCAAATCGCGAAGATTTCGAAAATTTTAGCGAAAAATAGCCGTCATTTCCTTCCCGTTGGAGATATTTCGACGTTTAAGCACTCGTTGAACTCCATTTCACAGTGCTAATGCAATGCACAACGTTTAAGCATCGAAACAATCAAAATATCTCGCAAATCGCGAAGATTTCGAAAATTTTGATGAAAAATAGCCGTCATTTCCTTCCCGTTGGAGATATTTCGACGTTTAAGCACTCGTTGAACTCCATTTCACAGTGCTAATGCAATGCACAACCATTTAAGCGTCGAAACAATCAAAATATCTCGCAAATCGCGAAGATTTCGAAAATTTTAGCGAAAAATAGCCGTCATTTCCTTCCCGTTGGAGATATTTCGACGTTTAAGCACTCGTTGAACTCCATTTCACAGTGCTAATGCAATGCACAACCATTTAAGCGTCGAAACAATCAAAATATCTCGCAAATCGCGAAGATTTCGAAAATTTTAGCGAAAAATAGCCGTCATTTCCTTCCCGTTGGAGATATTTCGACGTTTAAGCACTCGTTGAACTCCATTTCACAGTGCTAATGCAATGCACAACGTTTAAGCATCGAAACAATCAAAATATCTCGCAAATCGCGCAGATTTCGAAAATTTTGATGAACAATAGCCGTCATTTCCTTCCCGTTGGAGATATTTCGACGTTTAAGCACTCGTTGAACTCCATTTCACAGTGCTAATGCAATGCACAACCATTTAAGCGTCGAAACAATCAAAATATCTCGCAAATCGCGAAGATTTCGAAAATTTTAGCGAAAAATAGCCGTCATTTCCTTCCCGTTGGAGATATTTCGACGTTTAAGCACTCGTTGAACTCCATTTCACAGTGCTAATGCAATGCACAACCATTTAAGCGTCGAAACAATCAAAATATCTCGCAAATCGCGAAGATTTCGAAAATTTTAGCGAAAAATAGCCGTCATTTCCTTCCCGTTGGAGATATTTCGACGTTTAAGCACTCGTTGAACTCCATTTCACAGTGCTAATGCAATGCACAACGTTTAAGCATCGAAACAATCAAAATATCTCGCAAATCGCGAAGATTTCGAAAATTTTGATGAAAAATAGCCGTCATTTCCTTCCCGTTGGAGATATTTCGACGTTTAAGCACTCGTTGAACTCCATTTCACAGTGCTAATGCAATGCACAACCATTTAAGCGTCGAAACAATCAAAATATCTCGCAAATCGCGAAGATTTCGAAAATTTTAGCGAAAAATAGCCGTCATTTCCTTCCCGTTGGAGATATTTCGACGTTTAAGCACTCGTTGAACTCCATTTCACAGTGCTAATGCAATGCACAACGTTTAAGCATCGAAACAATCAAAATATCTCGCAAATCGCGAAGATTTCGAAAATTTTGATGAAAAATAGCCGTCATTTCCTTCCCGTTGGAGATATTTCGACGTTTAAGCACTCGTTGAACTCCATTTCACAGTGCTAATGCAATGCACAACCATTTAAGCGTCGAAACAATCAAAATATCACGCAAATCGCGAAGATTTCGAAAATTTTAGCGAAAAATAGCCGTCATTTCCTTCCCGTTGGAGATATTTCGACGTTTAAGCACTCGTTGAACTCCATTTCACAGTGCTAATGCAATGCACAACCATTTAAGCGTCGAAACAATCAAAATATCTCGCAAATCGCGAAGATTTCGAAAATTTTAGCGAAAAATAGCCGTCATTTCCTTCCCGTTGGAGATATTTCGACGTTTAAGCACTCGTTGAACTCCATTCCACAGTGCTAATGCAATGCACAACCATTTAAGCGTCGAAACAATCAAAATATCTCGCAAATCGCGAAGATTTCGAAAATTTTAGCGAAAAATAGCCGTCATTTCCTTCCCGTTGGAGATATTTCGACGTTTAAGCACTCGTTGAACTCCATTTCACAGTGCTAATGCAATGCACAACCATTTAAGCGTCGAAACAATCAAAATATCTCGCAAATCGCGAAGATTTCGAAAATTTTAGCGAAAAATAGCCGTCATTTCCTTCCCGTTGGAGATATTTCGACGTTTAAGCACTCGTTGAACTCCATTTCACAGTGCTAATGCAATGCACAACGTTTAAGCATCGAAACAATCAAAATATCTCGCAAATCGCGAAGATTTCGAAAATTTTGATGAAAAATAGCCGTCATTTCCTTCCTGTTGGAGATATTTCGACGTTTAAGCACTCGTTGAACTCCATTCCACAGTGCTAATGCAATGCACAACCATTTAAGCGTCGAAACAATCAAAATATCTCGCAAATCGCGAAGATTTCGAAAATTTTAGCGAAAAATAGCCGTCATTTCCTTCCCGTTGGAGATATTTCGACGTTTAAGCACTCGTTGAACTCCATTTCACAGTGCTAATGCAATGCACAACCATTTAAGCGTCGAAACAATCAAAATATCTCGCAAATCGCGAAGATTTCGAAAATTTTAGCGAAAAATAGCCGTCATTTCCTTCCCGTTGGAGATATTTCGACGTTTAAGCACTCGTTGAACTCCATTTCACAGTGCTAATGCAATGCACAACGTTTAAGCATCGAAACAATCAAAATATCTCGCAAATCGCGAAGATTTCGAAAATTTTAGCGAAAAATAGCCGTCATTTCCTTCCCGTTGGAGATATTTCGACGTTTAAGCACTCGTTGAACTCCATTCCACAGTGCTAATGCAATGCACAACCATTTAAGCGTCGAAACAATCAAAATATCTCGCAAATCGCGAAGATTTCGAAAATTTTAGCGAAAAATAGCCGTCATTTCCTTCCCGTTGGAGATATTTCGACGTTTAAGCACTCGTTGAACTCCATTTCACAGTGCTAATGCAATGCACAACGTTTAAGCATCGAAACAATCAAAATATCTCGCAAATCGCGAAGATTTCGAAAATTTTGATGAAAAATAGCCGTCATTTCCTTCCCGTTGGAGATATTTCGACGTTTAAGCACTCGTTGAACTCCATTTCACAGTGCTAATGCAATGCACAACCATTTAAGCGTCGAAACAATCAAAATATCTCGCAAATCGCGAAGATTTCGAAAATTTTAGCGAAAAATAGCCGTCATTTCCTTCCCGTTGGAGATATTTCGACGTTTAAGCACTCGTTGAACTCCATTTCACAGTGCTAATGCAATGCACAACCATTTAAGCGTCGAAACAATCAAAATATCTCGCAAATCGCGAAGATTTCGAAAATTTCAGCGAAAAATAGCCGTCATTTCCTTCCCGTTGGAGATATTTCGACGTTTAAGCACTCGTTGAACTCCATTTCACAGTGCTAATGCAATGCACAACGTTTAAGCATCGAAACAATCAAAATATCTCGCAAATCGCGCAGATTTCGAAAATTTTGATGAACAATAGCCGTCATTTCCTTCCCGTTGGAGATATTTCGACGTTTAAGCACTCGTTGAACTCCATTTCACAGTGCTAATGCAATGCACAACCATTTAAGCGTCGAAACAATCAAAATATCTCGCAAATCGCGAAGATTTCGAAAATTTTAGCGAAAAATAGCCGTCATTTCCTTCCCGTTGGAGATATTTCGACGTTTAAGCACTCGTTGAACTCCATTTCACAGTGCTAATGCAATGCACAACCATTTAAGCGTCGAAACAATCAAAATATCTCGCAAATCGCGAAGATTTCGAAAATTTTAGCGAAAAATAGCCGTCATTTCCTTCCCGTTGGAGATATTTCGACGTTTAAGCACTCGTTGAACTCCATTTCACAGTGCTAATGCAATGCACAACGTTTAAGCATCGAAACAATCAAAATATCTCGCAAATCGCGAAGATTTCGAAAATTTTGATGAAAAATAGCCGTCATTTCCTTCCCGTTGGAGATATTTCGACGTTTAAGCACTCGTTGAACTCCATTTCACAGTGCTAATGCAATGCACAACCATTTAAGCGTCGAAACAATCAAAATATCTCGCAAATCGCGAAGATTTCGAAAATTTTAGCGAAAAATAGCCGTCATTTCCTTCCCGTTGGAGATATTTCGACGTTTAAGCACTCGTTGAACTCCATTTCACAGTGCTAATGCAATGCACAACGTTTAAGCATCGAAACAATCAAAATATCTCGCAAATCGCGAAGATTTCGAAAATTTTGATGAAAAATAGCCGTCATTTCCTTCCCGTTGGAGATATTTCGACGTTTAAGCACTCGTTGAACTCCATTTCACAGTGCTAATGCAATGCACAACCATTTAAGCGTCGAAACAATCAAAATATCACGCAAATCGCGAAGATTTCGAAAATTTTAGCGAAAAATAGCCGTCATTTCCTTCCCGTTGGAGATATTTCGACGTTTAAGCACTCGTTGAACTCCATTTCACAGTGCTAATGCAATGCACAACCATTTAAGCGTCGAAACAATCAAAATATCTCGCAAATCGCGAAGATTTCGAAAATTTTAGCGAAAAATAGCCGTCATTTCCTTCCCGTTGGAGATATTTCGACGTTTAAGCACTCGTTGAACTCCATTCCACAGTGCTAATGCAATGCACAACCATTTAAGCGTCGAAACAATCAAAATATCTCGCAAATCGCGAAGATTTCGAAAATTTTAGCGAAAAATAGCCGTCATTTCCTTCCCGTTGGAGATATTTCGACGTTTAAGCACTCGTTGAACTCCATTTCACAGTGCTAATGCAATGCACAACCATTTAAGCGTCGAAACAATCAAAATATCTCGCAAATCGCGAAGATTTCGAAAATTTTAGCGAAAAATAGCCGTCATTTCCTTCCCGTTGGAGATATTTCGACGTTTAAGCACTCGTTGAACTCCATTTCACAGTGCTAATGCAATGCACAACGTTTAAGCATCGAAACAATCAAAATATCTCGCAAATCGCGAAGATTTCGAAAATTTTGATGAAAAATAGCCGTCATTTCCTTCCTGTTGGAGATATTTCGACGTTTAAGCACTCGTTGAACTCCATTCCACAGTGCTAATGCAATGCACAACCATTTAAGCGTCGAAACAATCAAAATATCTCGCAAATCGCGAAGATTTCGAAAATTTTAGCGAAAAATAGCCGTCATTTCCTTCCCGTTGGAGATATTTCGACGTTTAAGCACTCGTTGAACTCCATTTCACAGTGCTAATGCAATGCACAACCATTTAAGCGTCGAAACAATCAAAATATCTCGCAAATCGCGAAGATTTCGAAAATTTTAGCGAAAAATAGCCGTCATTTTCCTTCCCGTTGGAGATATTTCGACGTTTAAGCACTCGTTGAACTCCATTTCACAGTGCTAATGCAATGCACAACGTTTAAGCATCGAAACAATCAAAATATCTCGCAAATCGCGAAGATTTCGAAAATTTTAGCGAAAAATAGCCGTCATTTCCTTCCCGTTGGAGATATTTCGACGTTTAAGCACTCGTTGAACTCCATTCCACAGTGCTAATGCAATGCACAACCATTTAAGCGTCGAAACAATCAAAATATCTCGCAAATCGCGAAGATTTCGAAATTTTTAGCGAAAAATAGCCGTCATTTCCTTCCCGTTGGAGATATTTCGACGTTTAAGCACTCGTTGAACTCCATTTCACAGTGCTAATGCAATGCACAACGTTTAAGCATCGAAACAATCAAAATATCTCGCAAATCGCGAAGATTTCGAAAATTTTGATGAAAAATAGCCGTCATTTCCTTCCCGTTGGAGATATTTCGACGTTTAAGCACTCGTTGAACTCCATTTCACAGTGCTAATGCAATGCACAACCATTTAAGCGTCGAAACAATCAAAATATCTCGCAAATCGCGAAGATTTCGAAAATTTTAGCGAAAAATAGCCGTCATTTCCTTCCCGTTGGAGATATTTCGACGTTTAAGCACTCGTTGAACTCCATTTCACAGTGCTAATGCAATGCACAACCATTTAAGCGTCGAAACAATCAAATATCTCGCAAATCGCGAAGATTTCGAAAATTTTAGCGAAAAATAGCCGTCATTTCCTTCCCGTTGGAGATATTTCGACGTTTAAGCACTCGTTGAACTCCATTTCACAGTGCTAATGCAATGCACAACGTTTAAGCATCGAAACAATCAAAATATCTCGCAAATCGCGAAGATTTCGAAAATTTTGATGAAAAATAGCCGTCATTTCCTTCCTGTTGGAGATATTTCGACGTTTAAGCACTCGTTGAACTCCATTCCACAGTGCTAATGCAATGCACAACCATTTAAGCGTCGAAACAATCAAAATATCTCGCAAATCGCGAAGATTTCGAAAATTTTAGCGAAAAATAGCCGTCATTTCCTTCCCGTTGGAGATATTTCGACGTTTAAGCACTCGTTGAACTCCATTTCACAGTGCTAATGCAATGCACAACGTTTAAGCATCGAAACAATCAAAATATCTCGCAAATCGCGAAGATTTCGAAAATTTTGATGAAAAATAGCCGTCATTTCCTTCCCGTTGGAGATATTTCGACGTTTAAGCACTCGTTGAACTCCATTTCACAGTGCTAATGCAATGCACAACCATTTAAGCGTCGAAACAATCAAAATATCTCGCAAATCGCGAAGATTTCGAAAATTTTAGCGAAAAATAGCCGTCATTTCCTTCCCGTTGGAGATATTTCGACGTTTAAAGCACTCGTTGAACTCCATTTCACAGTGCTAATGCAATGCACAACCATTTAAGCGTCGAAACAATCAAAATATCTCGCAAATCGCGAAGATTTCGAAAATTTTAGCGAAAAATAGCCGTCATTTCCTTCCCGTTGGAGATATTTCGACGTTTAAGCACTCGTTGAACTCCATTTCACAGTGCTAATGCAATGCACAACCCATTTGAGCGTCGAAACAATCAAAATATCTCGCAAATCGCGAAGATTTCGAAAATTTTAGCGAAAAATAGCCGTCATTTCCTTCCGTTGGAGATATTTCGACGTTTAAGCACTCGTTGAACTCCATTTCACAGTGCTAATGCAATGCACAACCATTTAAGCGTCGAAACAATCAAAATATCTCGCAAAATCGCGAAGATTTCGAAAATTTTAGCGAAAAATAGCCGTCATTTCCCTCCTGTTGGAGATATTTCGACGTTTAAGCACTCGTTGAACTCCATTCCACAGTGCTAATGCAATGCACAACGTTTAAGCATCGAAACAATCAAAATATCTCGCAAATCGCGAAGATTTCGAAAATTTTGATGAAAAATAGCCGTCATTTCCTTCCCGTTGGAGATATTTCGACGTTTAAGCACTCCGTTGAACTCCATTTCACAGTGCTAATGCAATGCACAACGTTTAAGCATCGAAACAATCAAAATATCTCGCAAATCGCGCAGATTTCGAAAATTTTGATGAAAAATAGCCGTCATTTCCTTCCCGTTGGAGATATTTCGACGTTTAAGCACTCGTTGAACTCCATTTCACAGTGCTAATGCAATGCACAACCATTTAAGCGTCGAAACAATCAAAATATCTCGCAAATCGCGAAGATTTCGAAAATTTTAGCGAAAAATAGCCGTCATTTCCTTCCCGTTGGAGATATTTCGACGTTTAAGCACTCGTTGAACTCCATTTCACAGTGCTAATGCAATGCACAACCATTTAAGCGTCGAAACAATCAAAATATCTCGCAAATCGCGAAGATTTCGAAAATTTTAGCGAAAAATAGCCGTCATTTCCTTCCCGTTGGAGATATTTCGACGTTTAAGCACTCGTTGAACTCCATTTCACAGTGCTAATGCAATGCACAACGTTTAAGCATCGAAACAATCAAAATATCTCGCAAATCGCGAAGATTTCGAAAATTTTGATGAAAAATAGCCGTCATTTCCTTCCCGTTGGAGATATTTCGACGTTTAAGCACTCGTTGAACTCCATTTCACAGTGCTAATGCAATGCACAACCATTTAAGCGTCGAAACAATCAAAATATCTCGCAAATCGCGAAGATTTCGAAAATTTTTAGCGAAAAATAGCCGTCATTTCCTTCCCGTTGGAGATATTTCGACGTTTAAAGCACTCGTTGAACTCCATTTCACAGTGCTAATGCAATGCACAACCATTTAAGCGTCGAAACAATCAAAATATCTCGCAAATCGCGAAGATTTCGAAAATTTAGCGAAAAATAGCCGTCATTTTCCTTCCCGTTGGAGATATTTCGACGTTTAAGCACTCGTTGAACTCCATTTCACAGTGCTAATGCAATGCACAACGTTTAAGCATCGAAACCAATCAAAATATCTCGCAAATCGCGAAGATTTCGAAAATTTTGATGAAAAATAGCCGTCATTTCCTTCCCGTTGGAGATATTTCGACGTTTAAGCACTCGTTGAACTCCATTTCACAGTGCTAATGCAATGCACAACCATTTAAAGCGTCGAAACAATCAAAATATCTCGCAAATCGCGAAGATTTCGAAAATTTTAGCGAAAAATAGCCGTCATTTCCTTCCTGTTGGAGATATTTCGACGTTTAAGCACTCGTTGAACTCCATTCCACAGTGCTAATGCAATGCACAACCATTTAAGCGTCGAAACAATCAAAATATCTCGCAAATCGCGAGATTTCGAAAATTTTAGCGAAAAATAGCCGTCATTGCCTTCCCGTTGGAGATATTTCGACGTTTAAGCACTCGTTGAACTCCATTTCACAGTGCTAATGCAATGCACAACGTTTAAGCATCGAAACAATCAAAATATCTCGCAAATCGCGAAGATTTCGAAAATTTTGATGAAAAATAGCCGTCATTTCCTTCCCGTTGGAGATATTTCGACGTTTAAGCACTCGTTGAACTCCATTTCACAGTGCTAATGCAATGCACAACCATTTAAGCGTCGAAACAATCAAAAATATCTCGCAAATCGCGAAGATTTCGAAAATTTTAGCGAAAAATAGCCGTCATTTCCTTCCCGTTGGAGATATTTCGACGTTTAAGCACTCGTTGAACTCCATTTCACAGTGCTAATGCAATGCACAACGTTTAAGCATCGAAACAATCAAAATATCTCGCAATCGCGAAGATTTCGAAAATTTTGATGAAAAATAGCCGTCATTTCCTTCCCGTTGGAGATATTTCGACGTTTAAGCACTCGTTGAACTCCATTTCACAGTGCTAATGCAATGCACAACCATTTAAGCGTCGAAACAATCAAAATATCTCGCAAATCGCGAAGATTTCGAAAATTTTAGCGAAAAATAGCCGTCATTTCCTTCCCGTTGGAGATATTTCGACGTTTAAGCACTCGTTGAACTCCATTTCACAGTGCTAATGCAATGCACAACCATTTAAGCGTCGAAACAATCAAAATATCTCGCAAATCGCGAAGATTTCGAAAATTTTAGCGAAAAATATAGCCGTCATTTCCTTCCCGTTGGAGATATTTCGACGTTTAGCACTCGTTGAACTCCATTTCACAGTGCTAATGCAATGCACAACGTTTAAGCATCGAAACAATCAAAATATCTCGCAAATCGCGAAGATTTCGAAAATTTTGATGAAAAATAGCCGTCATTTCCTTCCCGTTGGAGATATTTCGACGTTTAAGCACTCGTTGAACTCCATTTCACAGTGCTAATGCAATGCACAACCATTTAAGCGTCGAAACAATCAAAATATCTCGCAAATCGCGAAGATTTCGAAAATTTTAGCGAAAAATAGCCGTCATTTCCTTCCTGTTGGAGATATTTCGACGTTTAAGCACTCGTTGAACTCCATTCCACAGTGCTAATGCAATGCACAACCATTTAAGCGTCGAAACAATCAAAATATCTCGCAAATCGCGAAGATTTCGAAAATTTTAGCGAAAAATAGCCGTCATTGCCTTCCAGTTGGAGATATTTCCGACGTTTAAGCACTCGTTGAACTCCATTTCACAGTGCTAATGCAATGCACAACCATTTAAGCGTCGAAACAATCAAAATATCTCGCAAATCGCGAAGATTTCGAAAATTTTGATGAAAAATAGCCGTCATTTCCTTCCCGTTGGAGATATTTCGACGTTTAAGCACTCGTTGAACTCCATTTCACAGTGCTAATGCAATGCCCCACCATTTAAGCGTCGAAACAATCAAAATATCTCGCAAATCGCGAAGATTTCGAAAATTTTAAGCGAAAAATAGCCGTCATTTCCTTCCGTTGGAGATATTTCGACGTTTAAGCACTCGTTGAACTCCATTCCACAGTGCTAATGCAATGCACAACCATTTAAGCGTCGAAACAATCAAAAATATCTCGCAAATCGCGAAGATTTCGAAAATTTTAGCGAAAAATAGCCGTCATTTCCTTCCCGTTGGAGATATTTCGACGTTTAAGCGCTCGTTGAACTCCATTTCACAGTGCTAATGCAATGCACAACGTTTAAGCATCGAAACAATCAAAATATCTCGCAAATCGCGAAGATTTCGAAAATTTTGATGAAAAAATAGCCGTCATTTCCTTCCCGTTGGAGATATTTCGACGTTTAAGCACTCGTTGAACTCCATTTCACCAGTGCTAATGCAATGCACAGCGTTTAAGCGTCGAAACAATCAAAATATCTCGCAAATCGCGAAGATTTCGAAAATTTTAGCGAAAAATAGCCGTCATTTCCTTCCCGTTGGAGATATTTCGACGTTTAAGCACTCGTTGAACTCCATTTCACAGTGCTAATGCAATGCACAACCATTTAAGCGTCGAACAATCAAAATATCTCGCAAATCGCGAAGATTTCGAAAATTTTAGCGAAAAATAGCCGTCATTTCCTTCCCGTTGGAGATATTTCGACGTTTAAGCACTCGTTGAGCTCCATTTCACAGTGCTAATGCAATGCACAACGTTTAAGCATCGAAACAATCAAAATATCTCGCAAATCGCGAAGATTTCGAAAATTTTGATGAAAAAATAGCCGTCATTTCCTTCCTGTTGGAGATATTTCGACGTTTAAGCACTCGTTGAACTCCATTCCACAGTGCTAATGCAATGCACAACCATTTAAGCGTCGAAACAATCAAAATATCCTCGCAAATCGCGAAGATTTCGAAAATTTTAGCGAAAAATAGCCGTCATTTCCTTCCCGTTGGAGATCTTTCGACGTTTAAGCACTCGTTGAACTCCATTTCACAGTGCTAATGCAATGCACAACCATTTAAGCGTCGAAACAATCAAAATATCTCGCAAATCGCGAAGATTTCGAAAATTTTAGCGAAAAATAGCCGTCATTTCCTTCCCGTTGGAGATATTTCGACGTTTAAGCACTCGTTGAAACTCCATTTCACAGTGCTAATGCAATGCACAACCATTTAAGCGTCGAAACAATCAAAATATCTCCGCAAATCGCGAAGATTTCGAAAATTTTAGCGAAAAATAGCCGTCATTTCCTTCCCGTTGGAGATATTTCGACGTTTAAGCACTCGTTGAACTCCATTTCACAGTGCTAATGCAATGCACAACCATTTAAGCGTCGAAACAATCAAAATATCTCGCAAATCGCGAAGATTTCGAAAATTTTAGCGAAAAATAAGCCGTCATTTCCTTCCCGTTGGAGATATTTCGACGTTTAAGCACTCGTTTGAACTCCATTCCACAGTGCTATGCAATGCACAACCATTTAAGCGTCGAAACAATCAAAATATCTCGCAAATCGCGAAGATTTCGAAAATTTTAGCGAAAAATAGCCGTCATTTCCTTCCCCGTTGGAGATATTTCGACGTTTAAGCGCTCGTTGAACTCCATTTCACAGTGCTAATGCAATGCACAACGTTTAAGCATCGAAACAATCAAAATATCTCGCAAATCGCGAAGATTTCGAAAATTTTGATGAAAAATAGCGTCATTTCCTTCCCGTTGGAGATATTTCGACGTTTAAGCACTCGTTGAACTCCATTTCACAGTGCTAATGCAATGCCACAGCGTTTAAGCGTCGAAACAATCAAAATATCTCGCAAATCGCGAAGATTTCGAAATTTTAGCGAAAAATAGCCGTCATTTCCTTCCCGTTGGAGATATTTCGACGTTTAAGCACTCGTTGAACTCCATTTCACAGTGCTAATGCAATGCACACACCATTTAAGCGTCGAAACAATCAAAATATCTCGCAAATCGCGAAGATTTCGAAAATTTTAGCGAAAAATAGCCGTCATTTCCTTCCCGTTGGAGATATTTCGACGTTTAAGCACTCGTTGAGCTCCATTTCACAGTGCTAATGCAATGCACAACGTTTAAGCATCGAAACAATCAAAATATCTCGCAAATCGCGAAGATTTCGAAAATTTTGATGAAAAATAGCCGTCATTTCCTTCCTGTTGGAGATATTTCGACGTTTAAGCACTCGTTGAACTCCATTCCACAGTGCTAATGCAATGCACAACCATTTAAGCGTCGAAACAATCAAAATATCTCGCAAATCGCGAAGATTTCGAAAATTTTAGCGAAAAATAGCCGTCATTTCCTTCCCGTTGGAGATATTTCGACGTTTAAGCACTCGTTGAACTCCATTTCACAGTGCTAATGCAATGCACAACCATTTAAGCGTCGAAACAATCAAAATATCTCGCAAATCGCGAAGATTTCGAAAATTTTAGCGAAAAATAGCCGTCATTTCCTTCCCGTTGGAGATATTTCGACGTTTAAAGCACTCGTTGAACTCCATTTCACAGTGCTAATGCAATGCACAACCATTTAAGCGTCGAAACAATCAAAATATCTCGCAAATCGCGAAGATTTCGAAAATTTTAGCGAAAAATAGCCGTCATTTCCTTCCCCGTTGGAGATATTTCGACGTTTAAGCACTCGTTGAACTCCATTTCACAGTGCTAATGCAATGCACAACCATTTAAGCGTCGAAACAATCAAAATATCTCGCAAATCGCGAAGATTTCGAAAATTTTAGCGAAAAATAGCCGTCATTTCCTTCCCGTTGGAGATATTTCGACGTTTAAGCACTCGTTGAACTCCATCCTCCACAGTGCTAATGCAATGCACCAACCATTTAAGCGTCGAAACAATCAAAATATCTCGCAAATCGCGAAGATTTCGAAAATTTTAGCGAAAAATAGCCGTCATTTCCTTCCCGTTGGAGATATTTCGACGTTTAAGCACTCGTTGAACTCCATTTCACAGTGCTAATGCAATGCACAACGTTTAAGCATCGAAACAATCAAAATATCTCGCAAATCGCGAAGATTTCGAAAATTTTGATGAAAAATAGCCGTCATTTCCTTCCCGTTGGAGATATTTCGACGTTTAAGCACTCGTTGAACTCCATTTCACAGTGCTAATGCAATGCACAACCATTTAAGCGTCGAAACAATCAAAATATCTCGCAAATCGCGAAGATTTCGAAAATTTTAGCGAAAAATAGCCGTCATTTCCTTCCCGTTGGAGATATTTCGACGTTTTAAGCACTCGTTGAACTCCATTTCACAGTGCTAATGCAATGCACAACCATTTAAGCGTCGAAACAATCAAAATATCTCGCAAATCGCGAAGATTTCGAAAATTTTAGCGAAAAATAGCCGTCATTTCCTTCCCGTTGGAGATATTTCGACGTTTAAGCACTCGTTGAACTCCATTGCACAGTGCTAATGCAATGCACAACCATTTAAGCGTCGAAACAATCAAAATATCTCGCAAATCGCGAAGATTTCGAAAATTTTAGCGAAAAATAGCCGTCATTTCCTCCCGTTGGAGATATTTCGACGTTTAAAGCACTCGTTGAACTCCATTTCACAGTGCTAATGCAATGCACAACGTTTAAGCATCGAAACAATCAAAATATCTCGCAAATCGCGAAGATTTCGAAAATTTTGATGAAAAATAGCCGTCATTTCCTTCCCGTTGGAGATATTTTCGACGTTTAAGCACCTCGTTGAACTCCATTTCACAGTGCTAATGCAATGCACAACCATTTAAGCGTCGAAACAATCAAAATATCTCGCAAATCGCGAGATTTCGAAAATTTTTAGCGAAAAATAGCCGTCATTTCCTTCCTGTTGGAGATATTTCGACGTTTAAGCACTCGTTGAACTCCATTCCACAGTGCTAATGCAATGCACAACCATTTAAAGCGTCGAAACAATCAAAATATCTCGCAAATCGCGAAGATTTCGAAAATTTTAGCGAAAAAATAGCCGTCATTTCCTTCCCGTTGGAGATATTTCGACGTTTAAGCACTCGTTGAACTCCATTCCACAGTGCTAATGCAATGCACAACCATTTAAAGCGTCGAAACAATCAAAATATCTCGCAAATCGCGAAGATTTCGAAAATTTAGCGAAAAATAGCCGTCATTTCCTTCCGTTGGAGATATTTCGACGTTTAAGCACTCGTTGAACTTCCATTTCACAGTGCTAATGCAATGCACAACGTTTAAGCATCGAAACAATCAAAATATCTCGCAAAATCGCGAAGATTTCGAAAATTTTGATGAAAAAATAGCCGTCATTTCCTTCCCGTTGGAGATATTTCGACGTTTAAGCACTCGTTGAACTCCATTTCACAGTGCTAATGCAATGCACAACCATTTGAGCGTCGAAACAATCAAAATATCTCGCAAATCGCGAAGATTTCGAAAATTTTAGCGAAAAATAGCCGTCATTTCCTTCTGTTGGAGATATTTCGACGTTTAAGCACTCGTTGAACTCCATTCCACAGTGCTAATGCAATGCACAACCATTTAAGCGTCGAAACAATCAAAATATCTCGCAAATCGCGAAGATTTCGAAAATTTTAGCGAAAAATAGCCGTCATTTCCTTCCCGTTGGAGATATTTCGACGTTTAAGCACTCGTTGAACTCCATTTCACAGTGCTAATGCAATGCACAACGTTTAAGCATCGAAACAATCAAAATATCTCGCAAATCGCGAAGATTTCGAAATTTTGATGAAAAATAGCCGTCATTTCCTTCCCGTTGGAGATATTTCGACGTTTAAGCACTCGTTGAACATCCATTTCACAGTGCTAATGCAATGCACAACCATTTGAGCGTCGAAACAATCAAAATATCTCGCAAATCGCGAAGATTTCGAAAATTTTAGCGAAAAAATAGCCGTCATTTCCTTCCTGTTGGAGATATTTCGACGTTTAAGCACTCGTTGAACTCCATTCCACAGTGCTAAAGCAATGCACAACCATTTAAGCGTCGAAACAATCAAAATATCTCGCAAATCGCGAAGATTTCGAAAATTTTAGCGAAAAATAGCCGTCATTTCCTTCCCGTTGGAGATATTTCGACGTTTAAGCAATCGTTGAACTCCATTTCACAGTGCTAATGCAATGCACAACGTTTAAGCATCGAAACAATCAAAATATCTCGCAAATCGCGAAGATTTCGAAAATTTTGATGAAAAATAGCCGTCATTTCCTTCCCGTTGGAGATATTTCGTCGTTTAAGCACTCGTTGAACTCCATTTCACAGTGCTAATGCAATGCACAACCATTTGAGCGTCGAAACAATCAAAATATCTCGCAAATCGCGAAGATTTCGAAAATTTTAGCGAAAAATAGCCGTCATTTCCTTCCTGTTGGAGATATTTCGACGTTTAAGCACTCGTTGAACTCCATTCCACAGTGCTAATGCAATGCACAACCATTTAAGCGTCGAAACAATCAAAATATCTCGCAAATCGCGAAGATTTCGAAAATTTTAGCGAAAAATAGCCGTCATTTCCTTCCCGTTGGAGATATTTCGACGTTTAAGCACTCGTTGAACTCCATTTCACAGTGCTAATGCAATGCACAACGTTTAAGCATCGAAACAATCAAAATATCTCGCAAATCGCGAAGATTTCGAAAATTTTGATGAAAATAGCCGTCATTTCCTTCCCGTTGGAGATATTTCGACGTTTAAGCACTCGTTGAACTCCATTTCACAGTGCTAATGCAATGCACAACCATTTGAGCGTCGAAACAATCAAAATATCTCGCAAATCGCGAAGATTTCGAAAATTTTAGCGAAAAATAGCCGTCATTTCCTTCCTGTTGGAGATATTTCGACGTTTAAGCACTCGTTGAACTCCATTCCACAGTGCTAATGCAATGCACAACCATTTAAGCGTCGAAACAATCAAAATATCTCGCAAATCGCGAAGATTTCGAAAATTTTAGCGAAAAATAGCCGTCATTTCCTTCCCGTTGGAGATATTTCGACGTTTAAGCACTCGTTGAACTCCATTTCACAGTGCTAATGCAATGCACAACGTTTAAGCATCGAAACAATCAAAATATCTCGCAAATCGCGAAGATTTCGAAAATTTTGATGAAAAATAGCCGTCATTTCCTTCCCGTTGGAGATATTTCGACGTTTAAGCACTCGTTGAACTCCATTTCACAGTGCTAATGCAATGCACAACCATTTAAGCGTCGAAAACAATCAAAATATCTCGCAAATCGCGAAGATTTCGAAAATTTTAGCGAAAAATAGCCGTCATTTCCTTCCCGTTGGAGATATTTCGACGTTTAAGCACTCGTTGAACTCCATTTCACAGTGCTAATGCAATGCACAACCATTTAAGCGTCGAAAACAATCAAAATATCTCGCAAATCGCGAAGATTTCGAAAATTTTAGCGAAAAATAGCCGTCATTTCCATCCCGTTGGAGATATTTCGACGTTTAAGCACTCGTTGAGCTCCATTTCACAGTGCTAATGCAATGCACAACGTTTAAGCATCGAAACAATCAAAATATCTCGCAAATCGCGAAGATTTCGAAAATTTTGATGAAAAATAGGCGTCATTTCCTTCCTGTTGGAGATATTTCGACGTTTAAGCACTCGTTGAACTCCATTCCACAGTGCTAATGCAATGCACAACCATTTAAGCGTCGAAACAATCAAAATATCTCGCAAATCGCGAAGATTTCGAAAATTTTAGCGAAAAATAGCCGTCATTTCCTTCCCGTTGGAGATATTTCGACGTTTAAGCACTCGTTGAACTCCATTTCACTGTGCTAATGCAATGCACACCCATTTAAGCGTCGAAACAATCAAAATATCTCGCAAATCGCGAAGATTTCGAAAATTTTAGCGAAAAATAGCCGTCATTTCCTTCCCGTTGGAGATATTTCGACGTTTAAGCACTCGTTGAACTCCATTTCACAGTGCTAATGCAATGCACAACCATTTAAGCGTCGAAACAATCAAAATATCTCGCAAATCGCGAAGATTTCGAAAATTTTTAGCGAAAAATAGCCGTCATTTCCTTCCCGTTGGAGATATTTCGACGTTTAAGCACTCGTTGAACTCCATTTCACAGTGCTAATGCAATGCACAACGTTTAAGCATCGAAACAATCAAAATATCTCGCAAATCGCGAAGATTTCGAAAATTTTGATGAAGAATAGCCGTCATTTCCTTCCCGTTGGAGATATTTCGACGTTTAAGCACTCGTTGAACTCCATTTCACAGTGCTAATGCAATGCACCAACGTTTAAGCATCGAAACAATCAAAATATCTCGCAAATCGCGAAGATTTCGAAAATTTGATGAAGAATAGCCGTCATTTCCTTCCCGTTGGAGATATTTCGACGTTTAAGCACTCGTTGAACTCCATTTCACAGTGCTAATGCAATGCACAACCATTTAAGCGTCGAAAACAATCAAAATATCTCGCAAATCGCGATGATTTCGAAAATTTTAGCGAAAAATTGCCGTCATTTCCTTCCCGTTGGAGATATTTCGACGGTTTAAGCACTCGTTGAACTCCATTCCACAGTGCTAATGCCAATGCACAACC